>NW_016913195.1:0-898 GCF_001483705.2 Eufriesea mexicana | reverse complement strand
ATTCTATTGGCATGGTATGTCCATTGCAATGCTAAAGAATCTGACTGGAAAATTCAATTTTTTGTCATTTTCGACTAATATCGTGGTGAGCTGATTTTGTTGCATAAATACGGAGGAAAGAATCTATTGGCATGTGATAGCGATTGCAATACTATAGAATCTGACTGGCAAATACAATTTTTTTGCCATTTTCGACAAATATCGTAGTGAGCTAATTTTGTTGCATAAATAAGGATGGAGGATACTATTGGCATGCTATAGCCGTTGCAATGCCATAGAATCTGACTGGCAAATACAATTTTTTTGCCATTTTCGACAAATATCGTAGTGAGCTAATTTTGTTGCATAAATAAGGATGGAGGATACTATTGGCATGCTATAGCCATTGCAATGCTACAGAACCTGACTGGCAAGCTCAATTTCTTTGCCTTTTTCGACTAATATCGTAGTGAGCTAATTTTGTTGCATAAATAAGGAGGAAAGATTCTATTTGCTATAGCCATTGCAGTGATATGGAATCTTACTGGAAAATTCATTTTTATTGACATTTTCGACTCATATCGTGGTGAGCTAGTTTTGATGCATAAATAAGGAGGCAAGATTCTATTTGCGTGCTATAGCCATTGTAGTGATATAGAACCTGAATGGAAATTTCAATTTTATTGACATTTTCGACTAATATCGTGGTGAGCTAATTTTGTTGCATAAATACGGAGGTAAGATTTTATTGGTACGATATATCCATTGCAATGCTATAGAATCTGACTGGAAAATTCATTTTTCTTGACATTTCCGACTAATATCGTGGTGAGCTAATTTTGTTGTATAAATAAATAGGAAAGATTCTATTGTCATGGTATAGCCGTTGCAATGCTATAGAATCTGTCTTGAAAACTCA
>NW_016913194.1:0-1188 GCF_001483705.2 Eufriesea mexicana | reverse complement strand
GTGGTGAGCTAACTTTCGTGTATAAATAAGGAGGATAGACTATATTGGTGTGCTGTAGCCATTGCACTCCTGTAGAATCTGCAATGAAAATACAATTCTATTGACATTTTCGACTAATATTGAGGTGAGCTAACTTTCTTGAATAAATAAGGAGGAAAGATTCTATTGGCGTGCTATTGCCATTGCAACGCTATAGAATCTGTATGGCAAATACAATTTTATTCAATTTTATTGACATTTTCGACTAATATCGTTGAGAGCTAACCTTCTTGCATAAATAAGGAGAAAAGATTCTGTTGGCGTGCTATAGGCATTGCAGTGCTACAGAATGTTACTGGAAAATTCAATTTTACTCGACATTCTCGACTAATATCATGGTGAGCTAACTTCCTTGCGTAAGTAAGGAGGAAAGATGTATTTTCAGTGCTATAGAAATTGCAATGATCTCGATTGCGGCTGGAAAATACAATTTTACTGACATTATCGGCTAATATCGTGATATCGTGGTGAGCGAACTTTCTTGCACTAACAAGGAGGAAATATTCTATTGGTATGCTATAGGCATTGCAAAGCTATAGAATCGTCATGGAAAATTTAATTTTATTGGCATTTTCGGCTAATATCGTGATGAGCTAACTTTCGTGCATAAATAAGTAGGAAAGTTTCCATTGGTGTGCTATAGCCATTGCTGTCCTGTAGAATCTGGCTGGAAAACACAATTTTATTAACATTTTCGGCTAATTTCGTGATGAGATAACTTTCTTGAATAAATAAGGAGGAAATATTCTATTAGCGTGCTATAATCGTTGCAATGCTATAGAATCTGGCTGGAAAGTTCAATTTTGCTCACATTTTCGACTAATACCGTGGTGAGCTGACTTTCATGCATAAACAAGGAGTAAAGATACTATTGGAGAGCTGTAGCCATTGCAATGTTTTAGAATGTGACTGGAAAGTTCAATTTTATTGACATTTTTGACTAATATCGTGGTGAGCTATCTTTCTTTCATAAATAAGGGGGAATGGAAGGATTCAATTGGCGTGCTATATCCATTGCAATGCTGTAGAATTTGGCTGGAAAATCCAATTTTATTGACATTTTCGGCTAATATCGCTGTGAGCTATCTTTCCTACATAAATAAGGAGGAAAGGTTCTATTTGCGTGCTATAGGCATCGCAAAGCTATAG
>NW_016913193.1:0-451 GCF_001483705.2 Eufriesea mexicana | reverse complement strand
CCTGACCTGACCTGTCCTGACCTGACATCACCTCACCTGACCTGACCGGACTGATATGACCTGACCTGACCAGACCTGACCTAGCCTGAACTGACCTGAGCTGACCTTACCTGGCCTGACATTAACTGACCTGCCCTGTCCTGACCTGACTTGACCTGACCTGACATGACCTGGGGTCACCTGACCTGACCCGACCTGACTTGATCTAACCTGACCTGACCGGAGCTGACCTGAGCTGTCCTGACCTGACATCACCTCACCTGACCTGACCGGACTGATATGACCTGACCTGACCTGACCTGTCCTGTCTTTAACCGGCCTTACCAGGACTGTCCTGACCAGACCTGACATAACCTGACCTGACCTGACCTGACCGGACTCATCTGCCCTGACCTGACCTGACGTGACCTGACCTGACCTGACCAGACTGATCTGACCTGACCTGACCAGA
>NW_016913192.1:0-438 GCF_001483705.2 Eufriesea mexicana | reverse complement strand
GCACGTTTGGTTGGGCCAAGCTACGTTCTGTTATGTTACGTATGGTCATGTTATTATATGGTACCTTCGACTATTGTGCTGCGCACTGCGATTCCATAGATATCTGAGATCTACTCCCCTCTGATATGCTCTGCTTGGCTCTGGTGAGTGCAGCAACAGCGGTCCCGGCACGTTAGGATGAGTTAGGTTACGTCCGCTTCCGTCAGGTTTGCCCAGGTTAGGATGGGGTAGCAATGACTTTCGAGGCATACACTGCTATACGGTAGATCTCTACGCTCCATTGTGCCCTAGTATGTTCTGCTTGGCTCTGGGAAGGCCAGCAACACTGTTCCCGGCGCGTTCGTTTCAGATAGGTTACGTCCGGCCTAGCTAGGTTAGGTTAGGTTTGGTTAAGATAGCAGTGACTTCTCTGCTATACACTGCCACTCGGTCGATAAC
>NW_016913191.1:1193-1682 GCF_001483705.2 Eufriesea mexicana | reverse complement strand
ATGCCTATAGCACGCCAATCGAATCTTTCCTCCATATTTTTGCAACAAAGTTAACTCACCACGATATTAGTCGTAAATGTCTATAAAACTGAATTTTCCAGCCAGGTTCTGTAGCATTGCATCTGCTACAGCACGCCAATAGAATCTTTCCTCCTCGTTTATGCAAGAAAGGTAGCTGACAACAATATTAGCCGAAAATGTCCTTAAAATTGAATTTTCCAACCAGATTCCAGAGCATTCCAGTGGCTACAGCACGCCAATAAAATATTTCCTCCTTATTTATGCAAGAAAATAATCTCACCGCGATATTAGTCGTAAATGTCAATGAAGTTGAATTTTTCAGCCAAATTCTTAACGCATTCTTTAACAACGCAATGGTTATAGCACGCCAATTGAATCTTTCTTCCTCATTTATGCAAGAAAGTTATCTCCCCACGATATTAGTCGTAAATGTCAATAAAATTGAATTTTCCAGCCAGATTCTGCAGA
>NW_016913191.1:664-1039 GCF_001483705.2 Eufriesea mexicana | reverse complement strand
GTCTTTCCTTCTTGTTTATGCAAGAAGGTCAGCTCACCACGATATTAGTCGAAAATGTCAACAAAATTGAACTTTCCAGCCAGATTCTATATCATTGCGACGGTTATAGCACGCCAATTGATTCTTTCCTCCTTATTTATGCAATAAAGTTAGCACACCACGATATTACACGAAATTGTCAATAAAATTGAATTTTCCAGGAGGACTCTATAAAACAGCAATGCCTATAGCACGCCAATCGAATCTTTCCTCCTTATTTATGAAGGAGATTTAGCTCACCATGTTATTAGTCAAATATGTCTATAAAATTGAACATACCAGGCAGATTCTACAGCAGTGCATGGCTATAGCAATCCAAAAGGATATTTCCTCCTT
>NW_016913191.1:0-597 GCF_001483705.2 Eufriesea mexicana | reverse complement strand
GATTCTAAAGCACTGCTATTCCTCTAGCACTCCAACAGAATCTTACCTCCTTACTTATGTAAGAAAGTTAGCTCACAGCGATATTAGTGGATAATGTCAATAATATAGACTTTCCCATCCAGATTCTATAGCATTGCAATGGCAATACCACGCCAATAGTATCTTTCAACCTTATTTATGCAAGAAAGAAAGCTCACCATGACGTTAGTCGAAAATGACAATAAAATTATGTTTTCCAGAAAGATTCTACAGCATTGCAATGGATATAGCATGCCAAAAGGATCTTTCCTCCTTACCTATGAAAGGAAATTAGCTCAACGCGATATTATTCGAAAATGTCAATAAAACTGAACTTTCCGGCCAGATTCTATAGCATTGCAAAGGATATAGCACGCCAACAGAATCTTTCCTCCTCGTTTATGCAAGAAAGTTAGCTGACCACGATATTAGTCGAAGGTGTCAATAAAATTGAACTTTGCAGCCAGATTCCATACCATTGCAATGGCTACAGCGCGCCAACTGTCTCACTCCACGTTATTTATGCAAGAGAGGTTGCTCACCATGATAATAATCGAAAATGTCATTAAAATTGATTTT
>NW_016913190.1:315-682 GCF_001483705.2 Eufriesea mexicana | reverse complement strand
AAGCTGTAACTGGTTATAGATTTTGAATAGACCAATTTTCTGGCAAGTAGATGGCTGTAATTGCCATTGTATTGTAGGCGATAGGCGATCTATTCACCAAGATACAACAGATTATTGATTTTGAATAGACCTATTCCCAGGCAAGTAGATGACAGCACTTGCCATTGGATTGATGGCGCTAGGCGATCTATTCCCCAAGCTATAGCATGTTATAGATTTTGAATAGACCTATTTTCTGGCAAGTAGATGTCTGTACTTGTCATTGGATTGAAGGCGGTTGGCGATCTATTCACCAAGCTATAACAGATTATAGATTTTGAATAGACCGATTCTCAGGCTAGTAGATGGCGGTACTTGCCATTGGATT
>NW_016913190.1:0-288 GCF_001483705.2 Eufriesea mexicana | reverse complement strand
GATTACAGATTTTGAATAGACCTATTCTCTGGCAGGTAGATGTCTGTACTTGCCATGGAATTGATGGCGTTAGGCGATCTATTCATCAAGCTATAACGAACTATAGGTTTTGAATAGACCTATTCTCTGGCAAGCAGATGACTGTAATTGCCATTGGATTGAAGGCGTTAGGCGATCTATTCACCAAGCTATAACAGGTTATAGATTTTGAATAAGCCTATTCAGTGGCAAGTAGATGGCTGTACCTGCCATTGGATTGAAGGCGTTACGCGATCTATTCAACAAGCT
>NW_016913189.1:0-1088 GCF_001483705.2 Eufriesea mexicana | reverse complement strand
GAATTCTGCGCTCTTCTGTGATCCAATATGCTCTGCTTTCCCCTGGGCAGGACGACAATATTGTACGTGGCGCGGTTCGATGCGCTACGTTACGTTCGCCTTCATTAGGTTCGGATAAGTTTGATCAGTACGGTTTCGACTCTTGTTCTATACACTGCTATTCGGCGGATACCTGCGCTCTACCTATCTGTATTATATTCTACTTGGCTATGCGGAGAGCAGCAATAATGTTCCCGGCGCGTTTGGCTGAGCTAGGTTGCGCTCGGTTACGTTACGATTGTCTATGTTAGGAGAGGATAGCTTAGACTTTTGTGGCATACACTTCACTTCGGTGGATTTCTGCCCCCTGAATTGCTATACAATACTTTTCTCGACTCTCGGGACGCCAGCAAAAATGTTCGCGGCACGTCAGCTTGAGTTAGAATACGTTCGGTCGGATTACGTTACGTTGCCATAGGTTAGGATAGCTTCGGCTTTCGTGATACACACCGCTACTCTATGGACTTCCGCGCTCTATGGTGCGCTACAACACCCAGCTTGTGTCTTGGGACGCAAGGAATTGTGTTCGCGGCAAGTCAGCTTGTGCTATGATACGTTTGGTTATGCTAGGTTTGACTAGGTTTGTGTTGAATAGCTTTGTTTCCTGTTCTTTACACTGCAATTCTGCAGATTTCAGCGGCCTGTATTGCTCTGCTATACTCTGCTCGGGTCTCGTTAGGCCAGTAATGGTGGTCGTGGCACCCCAGGTTCGGTTACATTACGCTTGGTTACGTTACGCTTGGTCAGGTTGGGAAGGGATAGCTTCGACCTTTGCGCTGTACACTGCAATACGGATGTGTTCTGCGCTTGAGTGAGCTCAAGTATGTTATGCTAGGCTTAGAGTAGACCAGCGGTAGTGGCCTCGGCGCATTAGGTTGTGTTATGCAACGTTCGGTTATGTTACATTTGGCTTTGTTAGGATAGGGTAGCTTCGAATATTATGTTATGCTCTGGGATTCTATGGACATTTGTGCTCTACTCTCGTCTAATATGTTCTGCTTGGCTCTGTGGCGGGCAACAATGGCGGGTATGCACAATGGGTAAAGTTA
>NW_016913188.1:0-1057 GCF_001483705.2 Eufriesea mexicana | reverse complement strand
GTGTTCGGATAGATTTTGTTTGGTTAGGACGGAATGGCTTTTACTTTTGTGCCATACACAGCTATTCGGCCGATTTCTGCGCTCTATTGCGCTCTAATGTGCCCTGCTTTGCTTTGGGGAGAACAGCAATAGCCGTCTCGGCACTACGTTTCTTTGTGATATCTTACGCTCGGATAAGTCACGACCAGTTAAGTTCGGAAAGGACGGCTTAAACTTTTGCGCTATTCGCTGCTATTCGGTGAACGTCTGCGCTCTACTGTGCTCTAATATGTTCTTCTTGTCCCTGTTGCGGTCAGCAATATTGTTCGTGTCACGCCTGGTTTTGTCATGTTCCGTTCGCTTTGGTTATGTTAGGATATGTTTGGTCAATGTGGCTTTGACTTTTGTGCTATACACTGCTATTCTGTGCATGCCTGCGCTCTACCGGGCTCTAGAATATTCAGCTTGGCTTTGGGGAGGCCAGATGTTGTGGTCTCGGCACGTTTGTCTGAGATACGCTGCATATGGTTATGTTACGTTTGGTTAGGTTAGGAGGGGATAGCTTTGACTTTTGTACTATACACTGCTATTCGGCGCGTTTCTGCGCTCTACGTTGCTCCACTATGCTCTACTCGTCTCTGGGTGGCCAGCAATGGCGGTTGTGGCAAGATAGCTTGAGTTAGGCTACGCTTGCTAGTGCTGCGTTTGGTAAGGACAGGATGGCGTAGCTTCGACTTTTGTGCTATACATCGCTATTCGGAGGATTTCTACGCTCTACATTCACCTACCGTACTATGCACCGCACGGGGGAGCGCAGAAATAGTGGCCTCTGCTCGTTAGCTTCAGTTAGGCTACGTTTGACTATACTACGTTAGTTTTTGTTTGGTATGGACAGCTTTGACTTTAGTGCTTCACCCTGCTGTACTTTGAATTTCTGCGCTCCAGATGGCTCTACTATATTCTTGTCGACTCTCGGGATACGAGCTTTGGCGGTATGGCTCGTTAGGTTCTGTTAGGTTACGTTTGGTACTGTTAGGTTTGGTTATGTTTGGTTAGTCTAGCTTTGACTGTCGTGCTA
>NW_016913187.1:0-596 GCF_001483705.2 Eufriesea mexicana | reverse complement strand
AGCTGTGAGGGTTTCGTGGCGGTCTCCTGGAATGCCATAGTCAAGGCGGGATGCTACGCCTCCCCCAACCGCGGCCTCGCGCCGTAGATGTACCTGGACGAGCTCGGAGGTTTCCTTAGTGGACACATGGCTCGTCCAGTTCTGTTCCGGGGGGACTTCAACCCCACTCCGGGGCGTGGGGTTCCCCGCGAACAGACGCCCTTGGCGAGGCCCTGCACGATTGGGCCGCGGGGTTGGAACAACGATTGCTCAACCGGGGTTCCGTAAGCACGTGCATCCGGTGGAACGGCACGTCCATCGTGGACTTGTCGCCCGCTTCGCCGGCAGCTGCTCGGCTGCTCACCGTCTAGACGGTGGCGGTGCTGGTGGAAACGCTTAGCGACCATCTCCACATCACCATGGTGCTTGCCGTCACTCCTCGCACCGGTCTGGTATCACCCGGCGGGAAGCATGCTGCAGCGCCGCGATGGATGCTCTGGCGCCGCGACCGCGACCTCTTCGCCGCGACCGTCCAGGTCGTCGCCTGGGCGTATGGCGCCGTCGGGCGCGAAAACGTCTAAGCGGGGTTAGGGGCGGAGCGGCTAAGGGCGGCGTTG
>NW_016913186.1:0-456 GCF_001483705.2 Eufriesea mexicana | reverse complement strand
GCTGCCTCGAAGCTGCCCGCGAGAGTGCCCACGAGTGCGCCGAAGGGAGCCGTCGGTAAGACGCGGCCGTCCAGGCGGCGGATCGGGTGCATCCCGCTGCAGTGCGGTCGGAACTGGTCGGGTGGTCCGACGAGCTGGGGGTCTCGCGCGAGGAGTTGTGATGTGCGGTCGTCAGGATGGGGGCGAGGAGCACCGCCCCCGGACCGGAGGGCATCCCAGGCCGAGCATTTGCACTGGCTCTGGAAGCGTGGGTCGACGGTGTGCGACGGCTGTTCGCCAGCTGCCTCAGGACCGGTCGCTTCCAGGCATGTTGGAAGAGTGCGAGGGTCGTGCTGATCCCGAAACTAGGGAAGTCACCGAACTCTCCGAAGGCATATCGGCCGATATGCCTGATCGACGAGACGGGCAAGCTCTTCGAGCGCGTTCTTGCTGCCCGCCTCCGAGAGCATTTAACGA
>NW_016913185.1:0-1016 GCF_001483705.2 Eufriesea mexicana | reverse complement strand
TGCGCTCTACTGTGGTACAGTATATTATGCTTGGCCCTGGGGCGTCGAGCAATAGTGGTCGCGTCTCGTTGTGTTGAGTTAGGCTTCCTTTGGGTAGGTTATATTTTCCTTGGCTTGGTTTGTATAGCCTTGACATTTCTGATATACACCGCGATTCCATGTATTTCTGCTCTCTACGCTCCTCTAATATGTTCTGCTTGGCTCTGGGAAGGGCCGCAATAGTGGTCTCGGCACCTTATGCTGAATTAGACTACGCTTGGTTGGATTAGGTTCGGTCAGGTTAGGATAGGTTATCCCATCTTCTGTGCTTTACACTGCCACGCCGCGAACTTCTGTAATCTACTGTGCCCTAGTATATTCTGCTTCGCTTTGGGGATGTCAGCTATTGTGGTGTGGTGTGGTTAGGTGGTGTTATGTTACGTTTGGTTATGCTACGATTGGATATGGTAGGCTAGAACAGTCTTGATTTTCGTGCCGTAAACTGCTATTTGGCGGATTTCTGCGCTCTACATTTCTCTACAATGCTCTGCTCGACTCTGGGGAGGACAGGAGTAGTGGTCATGGCACGAAAGCTTGAGTTAGGTTATGTTCGGTAAGGTTACCTTTGCCTAGGGTAGGCTAGAGTAACATCGGCTTTCGTGATATAAACTGCTATTCCGTGCATTTCTGCGCACCACTGTGGCCTAATATGGTCTGTTATGCTCTGTGGAGGCAAGAAATAGTGGCCGCGGCGCGTCAGGAGTGGTTTGGTTACGTTTGATTGCGTTAGATTTGTTTGGGATGTGTCAGGATATCATTGACTTCCGTCGTGCACAATGTAATGCGATGGACATCTGCCCTCACCGGTGCACTAGTATGTTCCGCTTGGCCCTGCGGTGGCCAGTAATAGTGGTCTCGCCATGTTACGTTGGGGTAGGGAATGTTTGATTAGGAAACGTTAGTTATGGTTAGGCTCGGGTAGCTTTACTTTTCTAATGTACACAGCGAATCTATGGGTTTCTGCTCCCTACTCTCCT
>NW_016913184.1:0-576 GCF_001483705.2 Eufriesea mexicana | reverse complement strand
CCAATAGTATCTATTCTACTTATATATACGAGAAAGTTATCTCACCACCATATTAGCCGAAAAGGTCATTAAAACTGAATTGTCCAACCGCAATCTTTATTATTGCAATGTCTACAGCACGCCAGTAGAATCTACCCTGCTTACATAGGCAAGAAAGATCGCTCACCACGATAATAGCTGAAAATGTAAATAAAATTGAATTTTCCAACCACACTGTATATCATTGCAATGTCTATAGCACGCCAAGAGAGTCTACCTTGCTAATTTAGAAAAGAAAGGAAGCTCACCACGATAATAGCTGAAAATGTAAATAAAATTGAATTTTCCAACCACACTGTATATCATTGCAATGTCTATAGCACGCCAAGAGAGTCTACCTTGCTAATTTAGAAAAGAAAGGAAGCTCACCACGATAATAGCTGAAAATGTAAATAAAATTGAATTTTCCAACCACACTGTATATCATTGCAATGTCTATAGCACGCCAAGAGAGTCTACCTTGCTAATTTAGAAAAGAAAGGAAGCTCACCACGATAATAGTCGAAAATGTCAATAATATCGAACCTTCCAGCAAGA
>NW_016913183.1:0-577 GCF_001483705.2 Eufriesea mexicana | reverse complement strand
ATATCGTGATGAGCTAACTTTCTTGGTTAGATAAGGAGGAGGGATTCTATTGCAGCGCTATAGCCATTTCAATGCTGTAGAATCTGCCTGGAATAAATCGATTCTATTGACATTTTCTACTAATATCGTGGTGAGCTATCTTTCATGCTTAAATAAGGAGGAAATATTCTATTGACGTGCTATAGCTATTGCATAGCTATGGAATCCGGCTGGAAAATGCAATTTTGTCGACGTTTTCGACTAATACCGTGATGAGCTAACTTTCTTGTTTAGATAAGGAGGAATGGCTCCATTGGCGTGCTATAGCCAATGCAATGTTTTAGAGTATGTCTGGAATACTCAATTAATTTTATTGTCATTTTCGACTAATATCGTGGTGAGCTTACTTTCTTCCATATTTAGAAGAAAAGATTCTGTCGGCGTGCTACAGCCATTGAAATACTATAGGATGTGGCTGGACAATTCAATTTTATTGACGTGTTCGACTAATATCGTGATGACATAACTTTCTTGATTATATAAGGAGGAATGATTCTATTGCAGCGCTATAGCCATTGCAATGCTATAGAATCTGCCT
>NW_016913182.1:0-939 GCF_001483705.2 Eufriesea mexicana | reverse complement strand
GAGAGTGGATCGCAGAAATCCATAGAATCACGGTGTGTTGCAGAAATGTCGAAGCGAACCAAACCTAACCAAAGCAATACGTAACAAACCCAAACGTACCCTATCCCAACGTATGTGCCGAGACCACAATTATTGGCATCCCCAGAGGCAAGCAGGACATGCTAGAGCACTGTAGATCGCAGAAGTCCAACGCATTACAGTGTACAGGACCAAAGTCAAAGATTTCCTAACATAACCCAAAGAAACCGAACCTAACCAAACGTACCCTAACTCAACCTATCCTGACGCGGCCACCGTTTTTCGCCTCGCCAGAGCAAGATAGAGCGTATTAAATCGGAGCAGTGGGCAGTAATGAAGCGAAGAGCAGCTTACGGCGCAAAAGTCGAAGTTATCCTCGCCTAACCTAAGCAAACATAACATATCCAAGCGTAATCTAACTCAACCTAACGCGCCTAGTTCACTTCTGCTGGTCCTCCGCAGAGCCAACCTGAATAATGCAGAGCACAGTACAGCGCTGGAATCCGTCGCATTGCAGTGTCAATCGCAAAAGTCAATGGTACCCAAACCTAACCAAACGCAGGATAACTAAACATAATGTGCCGTTACCACCATTGCCGTCATTCCCAGAGCCAAGCTGAACGTATACAGCACAACAGAGTGCAGAAATCCGCCGAATGGCAGTTCATAGCACTAAAGTCAAAGCTACCCTCTCCTAGCCTACACAAACGTAAAAGTGCCAAACGTAGCCTGACTGAAGCTGAAGTGCCAAGGACACTATTACTGGCCTCCGCAGAGCAGAGCAGAGTATAGTAGAGAAATGTAGAGGGTAGCAGTCTAACGAAAATCAGTGAACAGCAAAGAAGTCGTTGTTACCGCATCATAACTATACAAACGAAATAAAACCAAACGTAGCCCAACTTAAGCTAACGTCCCGAGACC
>NW_016913181.1:0-1195 GCF_001483705.2 Eufriesea mexicana | reverse complement strand
ATACATCCATAATTATATACATCCATACATCCAGACATCCGTACATCCATACCTCCACACAACCATACATCCATAAATCCGTCCAACCATACAACCATACATCCATACATACATCCGTTCGTACATCCACACATCCACACATCCTCCCTTTCATACATCCAGCGATGCATAAATCTATCCGTTCGTACACCCACCCATGTATACATCCATATAGCCACACGTCCATACACACATAAACCCGTCCATTCGTACCTCCATCATTCGATTCATCCACCCAACCATACATCCATCGATCCATACATCCTTCCATCCATATATCCATCCACCAATCCATCCAACCCGCCATGCATCCATACATATATCAATACACAGATCCATGCACACATCCATACTTTCATCCATAGAAACATCCATACATACATCCATGCATACATCCATACATTCAGCCATACAAACATCCATACATACGCCCGTTCTTCTGTCCATTCACACATGCGTTCATCCACCCACACATCCATACATCCATGCATCCGTACAACCATTCCTACGAACATCCATACATCGATACATGCATACATCCACCCATACATAACTCAAATACATCCATACATTAGAACATACATACATACATACATCAATACATTCGTACGTCCATCCATACATCCATACATACATAAATCCATACTTCCATACATCCGTACATCCATACATTCGTACATCCATACATCCATACACCCATATATCCGTAAATCCGTCCATACAACCATTCATCCATACATACATCCATCCATACCTCAATGCATCCATACATCCATCCATCCAGGCGTCCAGACAAACATATATCCGCACATCCGTCCATCCATTCCTCAAACCATCCATACATCCATCCATCCATACAAGCATTCATCCATACATAAATCCATCCATACGTCCACCTTTCTACACATCCATCCGCCCACACATCCTCCCATCCATACATACATCGAACCATACATACATCGATCCATACCAGCACCCAACCACACATCCATCGATCCATACATCTATCCGTCCATACATCCATACATGTATACATTCATACATCCATAAATACGTACATCCATACATTCGTACAACCATACATCCACACATGCATACGTCCATACATCCATACATATATACATACATACATCAATACATCCGTACATCCGTCCAT
>NW_016913180.1:0-470 GCF_001483705.2 Eufriesea mexicana | reverse complement strand
GATAAGGATAGTTTAACACAGCGATGCGTGTAAGAGAATACTTCGATTTGGAAATTTTGTAATGGTTAATATTAATTTTGATATTTTGCATAAATTATTGAATTTATTGTTAATCACTAATTGATATTGTTAATACCAAATTACCTGAGTCATAAATTTAAAATAAAAGTAGAGAAAGTCAAGGAAATATCGACTATAATAGAGAAAAAGTAATTATTAAGGAAACCGACAAAATTCGAAAATCCTCTAACGATTTCGGCAATCAGTTGGGGGTCATATATAAAGGGCACCTCGCGACTTCTCAGGTCTTTGCCGGTTGGAGCTCAGACGGGACACTTCAGGGTATGGACTAGGCGCTTCCGGGACATCACCAGCGGGACCTTGGCGACCTTCCCGAGGATCAGATGTGAGCAGCTGGCTTTGGCAGGTGCGCTTTGGTGAGTCAATTTTAATAACGTCTTTTTTTACCG
>NW_016913179.1:0-1588 GCF_001483705.2 Eufriesea mexicana | reverse complement strand
TAAAGTGTCAGTAGAGTCGCTTTAACTTAATTCGCTCCAAGTTAGATTAGGCTATCTTTGATATAGATAGCACCAGTAGGTTGCGCCACTAGGGCGCATGTGGGTCCCGATGCGTAGCCACCTCCACGTGGTGAGACCTGGTAATTGGTATCGTTTCCCAAAGATTTTGGGTCTCGATGCGTAGCCACCTCCACGTGGTGAGACCTGGTAATTGGTATCGTTTCCCAAAGATGTATCTTTGTCAAACGATACCAAGCTAAGAGCTACGCACAAAGTTTAAGATATTTCGTAACTCTTGTAAATTTTCAATATTCCCTGTGAACTTTGAAAATAAAGAATAGTAAATATCCGTTAAAGTAACATGTAAATTCGGATGACTTGTGGTAAGTATTCCAAGATAAATATAATGTAAAAATTGATCTACAAGCAGAAACCATGTGCAATAATGCGTAATTGCAATTAGTATGAAACTAGAATTCAAAACAGTGTCTACTACGAACCTTCGAAAAATGATACGAATCGATCGAGCAGCAAAATTTGGATTAACGTTCCACACATTGAACGTGAACGTGAACTTAAAAATTTAAAACCAGATGTGCGATTCGGACAGCGATTTAAAATATTTACGAATTTTCGTAGGATTGCACGGAAACAGAAAAAAAATACGAAAAATATTTTTATTCCTAGTTCTACGAGCGTTGTCAACGATATAAACAGTGTTACATATTGCTGTTTCACATACCTGACAATTTTCACAATTGAATTTCGCATTCTCTAGAATTCTGAAACTTCCTATACAAGTTGAACAACTTATATAGAAACAGTAACATCGGACTGACATAAGAACTGCCATAAATTTGAAATAAATTACCGTCGAAATGTTTTATACCTACAAAAAGCATTTTTAACGTATTAGCATACATTTCGAGCTGTATAGTCACGTACGAGTTGGACGGGAAAATGGTCGTTGAAAGCGCACGCGATTTCAAGAGGCTCGAGAATCGAATCGGACGAAACAAATTGCTCTTCAAAAAATAATAATACAAAAAAAAGTGTACTCGTTGACTAACAATTCTTCGCCTCTTTCTACAAACGAACGATACATATTTAATTAGATTTAGTCACCGCAATTCGATTAAGAAAAGATTCCTTCTCCACATTCCGCGAATTACCCGCACGTGAATTCCGCAGTTCATGAACAGCATATAACTCTTGATGGCAGAAAGTTGAAATACGAATATTTCTTGGTGAGATTTAGCGTATGAGTACGTAGGTTGATATTTAAGCGAGCTACACGAGACGAAACAGAAATACGAGATATGCAAAGTACTTTGTAAATTTTAACCATTCGACCTATACCGTACTGAAACTTTTACCGCGACGTTTAGTTATTTAACTTACTCTAAGATAACGAAAGAAAGAGACAAGAATTTTTCAAGACACAAATTTCAGCCGTTCACTGCACAAATCGATTAACTCCACTTTTTGAAAAATCTTAAACTTAAGCGTCATAGCACTTGGTATAGTCATAACTTTTTATATTTATAATAACTTTCCTTGATAATTAAGATTAACGCCATTAAACGAC
>NW_016913178.1:0-924 GCF_001483705.2 Eufriesea mexicana | reverse complement strand
AACCTAACCTAACCCATCCTAACCTAACCTAACATAACCTAGCGTGACCTAACATAAGCTAACGTAACTTTGCAAAACCTAACTTAGCCTAACCTAACCAGTCCTACCCTAACCTTGCCTAACATAGCGTAACCTAACCTAACCTAAGTTTGTAAAACATATCCTAACCTATCCTACCCATGCTTTACCTTACCTGAGATAACCAGACCCAACTTACCCAAACTTTTCCTAACCTAACAAAAACAAACCATACCTAACATGTCCTAACCAATCCTAGTTAACCTAGCTTAACCTAACTTATCCTAACACAACACAACCAATCCTAACCTAACCTTATCAAAACTAACCTAAACTCACCTAACATATCCTATCCTATTGAAAGCTAACCTAACCTAACCTAACATAACATAACCTGATCTGACCTGACCTGACCGGACCTGACATTAGCTGAACTGACCTGACATTGACTTGACATGCCTCGACCTGACCTGACATCACCTGACCCGACCAGGAATGGCCTGACCTAACATGACGTGACCGGAACTGACCCGTCATGACCTGACCTGACCTAACCTAATTTTGCAAAACCTAACTTAACCTAACCTAACCAGTCCTACCATAACCTGACCCAACATAACGTAACCTAACCTAACCTTTAACCTAACCTAACATTGCAAAGCCCATCCTAACCTAAACTACCCAAACTTTACCTAACATGACATAAACAAAAATGAACCAACCTAACCTAACCTAACGTAACGTAACCAAACCTAATCTAACCCAATCTTACACTCCCTAACATTACCAAGGCTAACCTAACCTAACCCGACTTGACCAGGCCTGGCTTGGCATGACCTCTAATGAACTGACCTCTCCTGATATGACCATACTTCACCTGCCCAGTCCTGACCTCGCCCGCCCCGA
>NW_016913177.1:0-546 GCF_001483705.2 Eufriesea mexicana | reverse complement strand
CCGAAAATGTCAATAAAATTCAATTTTCCAGCCAGATTCGATAGCATTGCAATGGCTATAGCACGCCAGTAGTATCTTTGTAGCACGCCAGTAGTATCTTTGTTCCCTATATATGCAAGAAAGTCAGGTCACCACGATATGAGTCGAAAATGTCAATCAGATTGAATTTTCCAGCCAGATTTCGTAGCATTACTATGGCTATAGAATGCCAATTGAATATTTCATACTTCCTTACGCAAGAAAGATTTTTCACCACGATATTAGTAGAAAATGGCAATAAATATGTATTTTCCAGCCAGATTCTATAGCAGTGCAACGGCTATAGCACGCCACTTGAATCCTTCCTCCTTATTTATGCAAGAAAGTTAGGTCACCACGATATTAGTCGAAAATGTCAGATTGAATTTTCCAGCCATATTCTATAACATTGCAATGGCTATAGAACGCCAGTAGAATCTTTCATCCTTATTTATGCAAGAAAGTCTTTTCAACACGATATTAGTCGAAAATGGTAATAAAAATATATTTTCCAGCCAGATTCTATAG
>NW_016913176.1:0-502 GCF_001483705.2 Eufriesea mexicana | reverse complement strand
GGACGTATGTATGGATGTATGTATGGATGGATGGATTAATGGATGTATGTATGGATGATCGTATGGATGGTCGCTTGCATATATTTATGGATGTGCGAGGGGATGTATGTACGGATATATGGATGGATGGGTGTATGAATTTCTGGATGGATGTTCGGATGGATGCATGGACGCATGGATGGATGAATGTACGCATGTATGGATGCATGGACGGTTAGATATATGGATGGATGTATGGATGCATGGATGGTTGTATGGATGGATATATATATATGGATGGATGTATGGATGGATGGATGTATGGATGGATGGATGTATGGATGGATGGATGTATGGATCGGTGTATGTTTGGGTGGATGCATGTATGGATGCGTGGATGTGCGGATGGATGCATCGATGGAACGATGTATGCATGTAAGGATGTATGTATGTATGGATGTAGGCATTTATGGATGGATGTAGGGATGCTTGTGTGGTTGTATGTATGGTTGTATGTATGGGT
>NW_016913175.1:48325-55617 GCF_001483705.2 Eufriesea mexicana | reverse complement strand
ACTATTCCTGGAATCCGCAGAGCCAAACAGAACACACTAGGGCATAGTAGAGCGCTGGCAGCCTCCAAATGGCAGCGAATATCAAATGTCATGGATACCATTACCTTACCAGACATAACGTGACCCAACCAAGTGTAGACTAAATGAACCTAACGAGCCGAGTCCAATATGCTCGCGTCCCCAACGCCTACCAAAAAATATTAAAGGAGAGTAGAGCGCAGGAGTCCAAAGAATGGCAATGTATAGCAGGAAGGTCAAAGCTATCCTAACCCAACCAAGGCAAGCCTAACCTATCCAAACGTAACCTAACACAAGCCAACAAGCCGAGACCACTATAGCTGGCATCCCTGAGCAAAGCAGAGCATATTATAGCACAGTAGAGCGGAGAAATCCACCGAATAGCTGTGCATAGCATAAAAGACAGATCTATCATATCCTAACCTGACCAATCGTAACCTAACCCAACTTAACATGACGTGACCACTATTGCTGGCACCCGCAGAGCCGGGCAGAATATGCTAGTGCACAGTAGAGCGTAGAAGTGGACCGCATTGCTCTGCATAGCACAAAGGACAAAGGCAACCTGACCAAACATAATCTAACCTAACATAACCAAACGTAACTTACCACGATCACAACTATGTTACATTTGTGAGGTTAGGTTAGGTATAGTTCCATTAGGATAGCCGTGGCCTTCGTCTGTACACTGTATATATGGATTTCCGAAATCCCCTCTCCCCTAACCTGAGCTGCTCGTCTCTGGGGTGGTCAGCAGTAGTGGTCACGGCACGTTAGGTCGTTTTCGGTTACGTTTGGTTAGTTACAGTTACGCTAAGTTCGGTCGGGATAGCTCTGACTTTTGTGATATACACTGCTATTCGGACGGTTAATGCGCTCGACTGTGTTCTACTATATTCTGCTTGGCCCTGGGGAGGCCAGCAAAATTGCTCGAGGCGCGTAACGTTTGGTTATGTTAGGTTAGGTTAAGCTTGTTTGCGATGGCTTTGACTGTCGTGCTATACACTTTCATCCGTTGAATTCCTTCCGTCTGCTGTGCTCTACTATATTCTGCTTGGCTCTGGGGAGGCCAGAATTATTGGTCTCGTCACGTTATATTGAGTTACGCTACGTTCGGGCAGGTTATGCTATGTCAGGTTCGGCTGGATATCATCGACTCTTGTGCTATACGCTGCTATTCGGTCGATTTCTGCGCTCTGCTGTGCTCGTGTAGATTCTGCTTGGATCTCTCTCCCCAGAGCCAGCACTGAGCAATAGCGGTCTCAACACGCCAGGTTTTGTAAGGATAAGTTTGGTTATGTTACGTTTAGTGAGGTTAGGATAGGGTAGTTTTGGCTTTTGCGCTACACACTGCTATCCGCGGATTTCAGCGCTCTGCTTTGCTCTAATATTTTCCGCCTGGCCCTGAGAATGCCAGCAATATAATTCTCGGCACGTTAGTTTGTGATAGGTTACGTTTGGTTAGGTTAGGCTTAGTCCGCGTATGTTTCGATATCTTTGACTTTTCTGCTATACACAGCGGTTCTATGGATTTCTGCGTTCTATTCTCCACTAATATGTTCGGCTTGGCTGTGCGGAGACCAGCAATAGTGGTCGCGGCATGATAGGCTTTCTTAGGCAACGATTTGTTAGGTCAGGTTATGGTATGTTTGGCAAGTATGGCTTTGACTTTTGTGCTGTACGCTGCTATTCGGTGAATTTTTGCGCTCTACTTTGCTCTAACATTTTCTGCCTGGCTCTGTGATGCCTAGTAACAGTAGTCTTGGCAGGTTAGGTTGAATTATGTTTCGTTTCTTTAGGATCGGTTAGGAACGTTTGGTTTGGATTTCTTTGACTTTTGCGCTTTACACTGATACTCGGAGAATTTTTGCGCTCTACATTGCTCAACTATAATCTGCTCGACTCTGTGGAGGCGAGAGTCAGTGGTCTTGGCGCGTTAGCTTGGGTTCGGTTACGTTTGGTTTGCTTAGGTTAGGCCAAGTTTGATCCAGGTAGGTTTGACTTCCGTGCTACACACTGCAATGCGGTGGAATCCTGTGTTCTACTATGCCCTAATATATTCTGCTTGGCTCTTGGGCGGCCAGAAATATCGGTCGCGTCACGTCATGTTCACTTACACTACGTTTGGGAACGGTATGTAAGGTCAGGTTAGTTCATGTTGTGTCTGCCATTTGTGCTATACACTGCAATTCTGTGGACCTCTGCGCCCTGCTCTGTCTGGTATATCCTGCATGGATATGGGGAGGACAGCAGCAGTGGTCGAGGCACAGTATACTGAGCGATGCTGCGTTTGGCTAAGTAAGGTTATATTAGGTTAGGTCAGGATATCTTCGACTTTTGTGCTATACACTGAAATTCGGTGGATTTATGCGCTCTGCTGTCCTCTAGTAAGTTCTGCTCGACTCTGTGTAGGCCAGCAATAGTGGAGGGGGTACGTTAGGTTGAGTTATGTTATGTATGCTTATGTTAAGGCTGGACATAATACGATAGGGTCGCGTTGTCTTTTGTGCTATACACTGATATTCGGTAGACTTCTGCGCTCAAGTGTGCTCTAGTATGTTCTGCTTGGCTCTGGGGTGTACAGCAATAGTGGTCTCGCCAAGTTAGTTTGAGCTATGCTACGTTCGGACATGTTACGTTTGGTGAGAGCAGGATAAGGTAGTTTAAGCATTAGCATTACACACTGTCATCGGCGGATTTCTGCGCTCTACTGTGTTCTAATATTTTCTGCTTGGCTCTTGAGATGCCAGCAATGGAGATGTCGGCACGTTAGGTTAAGTTATGTTACGCTTGGTTACGTTAGGTTAGGTCACGTTAGGGTAGAATATCTCCGATTTTGTGCTATTCACTGAGATGCGGTTAGTTTATGCGCACTGCCGTGCTCTAGTACATACTGCCTGCCTTTGTGGAAGCCAGAAATAGTGGTCTCGTCACGTTACATTGAGTCATGTTACGTTCCTTTATGGTATGTAAGGACCTCGCAGTTAGGACGTCCTCGACTTCTGTGCTGTACACTGCTATTCGGTGGATCTATGCTGTCTAGATTGCCCTAATGTACCCTGCTCGACTCTGGGCGCGAGCAATAGTGGTCGCGGAACGATATCTTGTGTTAGCGTAGATCTAGTTGGGAAAGGTTAAGTTCTGTTTGGTCAGCATAGCTATTACTTTCTCGCTATACACTATAATTCGGCGTACTTCTGTCAATTACTATGCTCTACTGCTTTCTGCTTGGCTATGTGGGGCCAGCAGCAGTGGCCGCCGTAAGTTACGTAGAGGTAGGCTACGTTTGATTTGGTTATGTTAGCTTGTGTTAGGCCTGGGAGGATATGCCTTTTGCGCTATACACTGCGATTCTATGGACATATGCGCCCTACTGTTTTGTAGTAGTATCGGGTCGGATCTGGGGAGGACAGCAGTTGTGGTCGCGGTACGTTATATTGAGCTATGCTACGTTTGGTTATTTTAGGTTATGCCAGGTTAGGTCAGGATATCCTCGACTTTTGTGCTATTCATTGCTATTCGATTGATTTCTGCGCTCTACATTGCTGTTATGTACTCTGCTCGACTCTGGGGATGAGAGAAATAGTGGCCGCGGCGCGTTACTTTGAGGTAGGGTACGTTCGGTTAGGTTACTTTTGCTTGGCTTAGGCCTGGATAGATACGACTTCTGTACTATACATTGCGATTATGTGGACTTCTGCGCACTATTGCGCTCTAGTACAACCTGCTTGTCTCCGCCGTGGTCAGCAATAGTGGTCCCATCATGTTAGGTTCAGTTAGGTTACGTTTGCGTATGCTACGTTTGGACAGGTTGGGATTGGCTACTTTGTCTATTGTGTTATACATCGCTATACGGTGTATTTCTGTTATCTACTGTGCTCAACTACATTTTGCCTGGCTCTGTGGAGGCTAGGGTCATTAGTCGCGGCCCGCTGCTTTGAACTATGCTATGTTCAGTTATGTTAGGATTGGCCCGGTTAGGTTAGGGTATCCTCGACTTTTGTAACATACACTGCTATTCGGTTGATTTCAGCGTTCTACATTACTCTACTATACCCTGCTCGACCCTGGGGTGGTGTGCAGTAGCGGCCGTCGCTCGTTAGGTTGAGTTATGTTACATTTGGTTCGGTTACGTTAGGTCAGGGTAGGCTAAGCTTAGTCAGGATAGCTCTGACTTTCATGCAATACACTGTCATTTGGTGGACATCTGTGATCTACTGCGCTCTACTACTTTCTGCTTGACTTTGGGGAGCCCGGTTGCAGTGACCGCGGCTGTTTATTTTGAGCTTCGCTACCTTCTTTTGGTTAGGATACGCGAGGTTAGGTTGAGATATCATCGACTTCTGTGCTATACACTGCTATTCGGTGGATTTCTGTGCTCTACATTGTTCTACTATACCCCGCTCGACTCTGGGGGCAATCAATAGCGGCCGTGGCACGTTAGGTTTGGTTATGTTACGTTTGGTTAGGGTACGTTTGGTCAGGATGGGCTAAGCTTAGTTACAATATGTATGACATTCGTGCTATACACTATTATACGGTGGATATCTGTGATCTACTGTGATCTAATACATTCTGCTTGTCACTGCGGGTTCCAGCATTATTGGTCTCGGCAAGATAGGTTGAACTAGGCTACGCATGGGTATGCCACGTCTGGCTACGTTAGGATAGGGTGCTTTATCTTCTGTGCTATACACCGCTATTCGGTGGGTTTCTGCGCTCTCATCGGCTATGATATGCTCTGCTTGCCTCTGCGGTGGCTAGTAATAGTTGTCTCGGCACGTTAGGCTGAGTAAGGTTACGTTTCGTAGGGTTATGTTAGGAAGGCTCGCTTAGGATTTCCTTGACTCTTAGGATATACACTGTTATTCGGTGAAGCTCTACTGTGCACTACTATCCTCTGCTAGGATACGGGGAGGCCAGGAGCAGTGGTCGCTGCACGTTACGTTGGGTTATGCTACGTCTCGTTTGGTTAGGTTAGGTCAGGTTATGCAATGATATCTTCGGATTTGTGCTAATCACTGCAATGCGCTAGATTTCTGCGCTCTACTGTGCTCTAGCATATTCTGCTTGGCTCTAGGGAGGCCAGCAGTGGTGGTCTCGGCAAATTAGATAGAGTTTAGCTAAGTTCGCTTATGTTACATTTTGTTAGGATATGATAAACTACACCGCCTTTTGTACACACCCATTCGGTGGGCTTCTGCGCTCTAATGTGCTCTAATGCGCTCTGCTTGGCGCTGGATTGGCCAGTAATATTGGTCTCTTCACGTCATGCTGGTGTACACCACGTTCGGATAGATTATGTTAGGTGAAATTAGGTCAGGATATGTTTGACATTTGTGCTGTACACCAAAGTGCGGTGGATTTCTGCGCTCTGCTCTGCTCTAGTATGCTCTGCTCGGCTCGCGGGATGCCAGTGATAGTGTTCTCGGCACGATAGGTTGAACTATGCTACGTTCGGTTATGTTACGTATGGGGAGGTTAGGATTGGATAGTATAGACTTTTGTGCTATACGCAGCTATCCGCGGATTTCTGCACTCTACTGTGCTCTTGTATGCCCTGCTTGGCTCTGGGGATAGCTGCAATAGCGGTCTCGGTACGCTGGTTAGGGTTAAACTATGTTCGGCTATGTTCTGATTGTTTGGATAGGATTTGGGTAGATTTGACTTTTCTGATATACACTGCGATTCTATGAATGCCTGCACTCTGCTCTCCACCAATATCTCCTGCTTCGCTCTTTGGAAGCCAGTAGTAGTGGTCGCGGCACGTTAGCTTGAGTTAGGTTTCGTTTGGTTATGTCAAGATTGGTTCGGTTGGGAGATACCTTTGTCTTTAGTGCCATAGTTTGCTATTAGGAGGATTTGAGCGCTCTATAATGCTCCAGTGCCTTCATCTTATCTCTGGAGAGGCCAGTAATAGTTATCTCGGCACGTCACGTTGAGTCAGGTTATGTTCGATTTGGTTGGGTCTGGCTATGGTTTGTCAAGACAGCTTTAATTTTTGTGCTGTACAATGCTATTCGTGGACTTCTGCGCTATACTGTGCTATAGTATGTCCCGTCTGGCAGGGGGGTGGGCAGCAACATTGGTCTCGGCCCGTTGGATTGATTCACGCTATGCATGGATATGTTCTTTTGGTTTGGGTTAGGCTCGCGTAGCATTGATTTTTCTGATATACACTGCGATTATATGGATTTCTGCGTCCTACTATCTACTGCTTATGTGCTCTGCTTGGCTCTGGAGCGGCCAGCAATATTGGTCGCGGAACAATAGGTTGAGTTATGTTACGTTGGGTCATGATGAGGTTGGCTGTGCTAGGAGGGGATAGCGTTGACTTTAGTGCTATAGTCTGCTATTAGGTGGATTCCTGCGCCACAGAGAGCACCAATGCTTTCAACTTGGCTCTGTGAAGTCCAGCAGTAGTGGTCTCTGCGCGTTGCACTGTTTCAAGTCACATTCGGTTAGATTGGGACACGCCATGTTTTGTCAGGACAGCTCTACCTTTCATGATGTACACTACTATACGTGGACTTCTGCTGTCTACTGTGCTCTAGCATGTCCTGCTTGGCCCTGGGGCGGGCAGCAGGAGCAGTCTCGGCACGTTGGGTTGGCTTATGCTATGTATGGTTATGTTCTGTTGGTTTGGGTTAGATTTGAGTAGCTTCGACTTTTCCGATATCCACTGCGATTCTACGGATTTCTGCATTCTACTCTCCACTATCATGTTCTGCTTAGCTCTGGGGAGGCCAGCAATAGTGCTCGAAGCACGTTTGGTTGGGTTAGGTTGTGCCTGGTTATGTTACGATTGGTTAGGTTGGGAGAGGAGAGCTTTGGCTTTCTGTACTATAGTCTGGTATTAGGCAGACCCCTGCGCCCTACGATGCTCTAACATGTTCATCTTGGCACTGGCCAGGAGAGGAACAGTGCTGTCGGCACGTTACGTTGTGTCACGTTACGTCCGGCCAGGTTGGGTTATGCTAAGTTTGGGCAGGACAGCATCAACTTTTGTGCTGTACACTGCAATTCGGTGGAATACTGCGCTCTAATGTGCTCTAGAACGTCCTGCTTGGCACTGAGGAGGGCAGAAAGGCGGTCTCGGCATGTCAGTTTGGGCTAGGCTATGTTTGGTTATGTCCTGTTCTTGTGGGTAAGGTTTGCGTAGCTATGATTTTTCTGTTACACTCGGCGAATCCACGGATTTCTGCATTCTACACTCCACTAGTGTGTTCTGCTTGTCTCTGCGGAGCCCGGCAATGGTGGTCGCGGCACGATAG
>NW_016913175.1:44652-48308 GCF_001483705.2 Eufriesea mexicana | reverse complement strand
GTTTGGACAGGATAGCATCAACTTTTGTGCTGTACACTGCTATTCGGTGGGTTTTTGCGCTCTACTGCGGTCTAGTATGTCCTGCTTGGCTCTGGGGTGGGCAAGAATAGCGGTATCGCCACGTTAGGTAGCGTCACGCTATGTTTGCTATGTTCCGTCGGTTTGGGTTAGGCTTGGGTAGCTTTGACTTTTCTAATATACACTACGATTATATGGATTTCTGCGTTATACATTCCACTAATGTGACCCGCTTGACATTGGGTAGGTCAGCAATGGTGGTCGCGGTGCGTTAGGTTGAGTTGGGGTGTTTTGTTTGTATTACGGTCTGTTACGTTGCGAGATGATAGCTTTGACTTTTGTGCCATAGTCTGGTATTAGGTGTATCTCTGCTCCCTCCAGTGCTTTAATAGCTTCAGCTTGCCTCTGCGAAGGCCATTCATAGCGGTCTCGGATCGTTATGTCCAGTCCAGTTACGTTCGGTTAGGACGATTCATGCTACGTTTGGTAAGGGTAGCTTTAACTTCTTTGCTGTACACTGCTGTTCGGTGGATTTCTACGCTGTACTGCGCTCTGGTATGCCCTGCTTGGCTCTGGGGATTGCAGCAATGGCGGTCTCGGCAGGTTTGGCTGATTTATGCAATGTTCGGTTATGTTCTGTTTGCTTGGGTTAGTCTAGCGTAGCTTTGGCATGCTTTGACTTTTCTGATATACACTGCGATTATATGGATTTCTGCGTTCCACTCTCTACTAATGTGTCCTGCATGGCTCTGTGGTGGCCAGAAATAGTGGTTGCCGCGCGTTAGGTTCAGTTACGTTACGTTTGATAATGTCACGATTGGTTATGTTTGGAGAGGATATCTCCGACTTTACTGCTATAGTCTGCTATTAGGAGGATTTCTGCTCCCTGCAGCGCGCTAATATTCTCCGCTTGGCTCTGGGAAGACCAGCAATAGCTGTCCCGGCACGTTACGTTAAGTCAGGTTACGTTCGTGCAGGATGGGTCGGGCCATGTTTGGTCAGGATAGTTTTCACTTTTGTGCCGCACACTGCTCTTCAACGGATTTCTGCGCTCTACTGTGCTCTAGTATGCCCTGATTGGCTCTGAGGAGGGCAACAATAGCGGTCCCGGCACGTTAGGCTCTGTAAGGCTATGTTTGGTTATGTTTTGGTTGCTTCGGTTTGGCCCGGCTGGCGTTGATTTTTCTGATATACACAGAAATTATATGGATTTGTGCGTTCTACTCTCCTCTAACGTGTTCCCCTTGACGCTGGGTTGGTCAGCAATTGTGGTCGCGGCACGTTAGGTTGAGTTAGGATACTTGCGGTTATGTTACTCTTCGTTAGATTACGAGAGGATAGTTTTGACTTTAGGGCCATTGTCTACTATTAGGCGGATTTCTGCTCCATGCATTGCTTTTATATTTTCAGCTTGCATCTGTGGGGACAGCAATAGTGGTCTCGGCACGTTATGCTGTGTCATGTTACGGTTAGGATGGGATCGGCTATGTTTGGTCAGGATGGCTACAAATTTTTTGCTCTAGACTGCCATTCGGTGGATTTCTGCGCCCCACTACGCTCAGTATGTCCTGCTTGTCTCTGGGATGGCCAGCAATAGTTGTCTCGACACGTTATGATGAGACAGGTTACGTTCGGTTAGGTAGGGTCAGGCTGACCTTGGCCAGGGTAGCTTTACGTTTTGCGCTGTACACTGCTATTCGGTGGATTTCTGCGATCTGCTGCACCCTTTCACCCTCTGCTTGGCCCTTGGGAGGCCAGCACCTCAGTCCGGGCAAGTCAGGTTCAACTATGTTAAGTTCGGCTTGGTTAGGTTTTGTTAAGTTTGGTAAGTTTAGCTTTAACGTTATAGCCTTGCACTGCTATTCGGCCGATAACTGCGATCTGCATTGCTCTGCTATCCTTCGCTTGTCTATGGGAAGGCCAGTGTTAGTGGCCGTGGCAGGTTGTATGTGTTTGGATACGCTTGGTTAGGTTACGTTAGGTAATGTTTTGTTATGGTGACTTTGACTCTTATCCTATGCACCGCTGCTCGTTGCATTTCCGCGCTCAACTGCGCTCTAGTCTATTCAACTCGGCTATTGGGAGGCCAGTAGTAGTGGTCTCGCAACGTTGGGCAGAGATATGTTGCGTTCGGTTATGCTGCGCTTGGATAGGTTGTGATAGGATATCTGCGGCTTTTGTGCCAGAAACTGACACACGATGGATTTCTGCGCTCTACATAGCTCTGCTGTGCCCACCACGATTCTCGGGACGCCAGCAATATCGGTCCTGGCACGATAGGTAGTGTCAGGATAAGTTTGGTTATGTTAGGTTTGGATAAGTTTAGTTAGGGTAGCTTTGACTTTCGGGCTGCAGACAGCTATTTTGAAAATTCCTGCCAACTGCTGTGCTCTAATATGCCCCTCTTTGCTCTGGTGAGGCCCGCAATGGAGGCCTCGGCCTGTTATGATTACATACTCTACGTTTGGTTAGATTTGGTTAGGTCTGTTTTGGGCATGAGAGCTTTGACTTCCGTGCTATACACGGCTATTCGGAGGATTTCTGCGCCCCTCGTTGCTCTACTATACTCTACTCGACTCTGTGGAGGCCAGCAAGGTCGGTCGATGCACGAAAGGTTGTGTTAGTTTGCGTTTCGTTAGGCTAGGTTAAGCAATGTTTGTCCAGGATGGCTTTGACTTATGTGCCATGCACTGCTATCCGGTGGATTTCTGCCGTATACTATGCTCTAGTATATTCTGCATGGCCTTGTTGGGGCCACAAGCAGCGGTCTCGGCACGTTAGGCAGAGATTTGTTGCTCTTGGTTATGTTTCGTTTTGCTAGGTTGGGATAGGATAACTTCGATTTTCGTGTTATGCACAGATATTCGGAGGATTCCTGCCCCCTTCTGTGCACTGCTCTAATCTGCTAGAGTCTAGGGAGGCCAGCAATAGAGGTCGCGGCGCGTTATGTCGAGTTTGGCTACGTCAGGTTAGGTTCTGTTGGCTTGGATTAGGTTTGGATATCATAGACTTTTCTGACGTACACAGATATTCTATGTATTTCTGGGCCATACTCTCCCCTTATATGCTCTGCATGGCTCTGGGGAGGACAGCAATGGTGGTCGCGGCACGTTATATTTAGTCAGCATACGTTTGGTTAGGCTAGGTTATGTTTGATTATGTTGGGCTGGCTGGGACATTTGTGCTGCACACTGCTATTCTACGTCATTCTGCGCTCCAAAGTGCGCTATCACACACTGTGTGTCTCCGGGAGCGCCAGCAATAGCGGTCGCGGCACGTTAGGTTGAGTTATGCTACGTTCGGTTAGGTCAGTTTTAGTTAGGGTAGGACTGGATAATTTCTACTTTTGTGCTGTACACTGCTATTCGGTGGATTCCTGCCCCCTACTATGCTCTAGCATATTCCGCTTGGCTCTGTTTATGTTTGGATAGCATTGACTTTCGTGGTGTACACCATTTTTCGGTGGACTTCTGCGCTCTGCTGTGCTGTACTATATTCTGCTTGGCCCTGGCGTGTCCAGCAATAGTGGTCTCTGCTCGTTGTGTTGAGTTAAGCTTCGTTTGGTTAAGTTATGTTGGCCCTGGCTGGGTTCGGATGGCACTGACTTTTTGCTATACACTGCGATTCAATGGGCTTCT
>NW_016913175.1:36644-43398 GCF_001483705.2 Eufriesea mexicana | reverse complement strand
TATGTTCCGATGGTTTGGGTTAGTTTCGGATATCTTTGACTTTTTTGACGTACACTGCGGTTCTCTGCATTTCTGTGTTCTACTCTCCACTAATGTGTTCTGCTTGGATTCGGGGAGGCCAGCAATAGTGTTCCAGGCATGTTAGGTTCAGTTACTGTATATTCGATTATGTTACGATCGGTTACGTTAGGAGGGGATAGCTTTGACTATAGTGCTATAGCCTGCTAATAGGTGGACTTCAGTGCTCTACCGTGCTGTTGTGTTTTCAGCTTGGCGCAGGGAAGGCCAAGAATAGTGGTTTCGGAACGTTATGTTGTGTCAGGTTACGTGCGTTTATGCTGGGTTAGGCCATGTTTGGATAGGTTAGCTACAACTTTTGCGCTGTGCACTGCCATTCGTTGGATTTCTGCTTTCTACTGTACTCTAGTGTGTCCTGATTGGCTTTGGTGTGGGCAAAAATAGCGGTCACAGCACGTTAGTTTGTGTCAGGCTATGTTTGGTTATGATCTGTTTGTTTGGGTTAGGTTTGGGTAGCATTGACCTTTGTGATGCACACCGCGATTATATGGACTTCTTCGATCTACGCTCTACTAATGTGATCCGCTTGCCTCTGGGTAGGCCAGTCATATTGGTCGCTGCGCGTTAGGTTGTGTTAGGTTACGTTCGGTTATGTTGCGGATGGTTCGGTTACGCAAGTATATCTATGCCTTTAGTGCTATAGTCTGCTATTAGTTGTACTTCTGCGCCCTTCAGTGATCTAATATTTTCAGCTACGCTCTGGCAAAGTCAGCGATTGTGGTCTAGGCACGTTTTTATGTATCATGTCAGCTTCGGTTGGGTCGGATGGGGCTAAGTCTGGTCGTGGTTGGTTTAACTTTTGTACTGAACACTGCTATTCGCTGGTTTTCTGCGCTCCACTGTGCACCGGCATGTCGTGCTTGGCTGTGCGGAGGGCAGCCATAGCGGTCTCGGCGCGATATGTTGTGTCAGCATATGTTTGGTTATGTTCCGTTGGTTTGGGTTAGGCTCGGGTAGCTTAGACTTTTCTGATATACGCTGCGATTCTATGGATTTCTGCGTTCTACTCCTCACTAATGTGCTCTGCTTGGACCTGGGGAGGCCAGCAATAGTGATCGCGGCAAGCTATGCTTTGACAGGCTACGCCCGGATTGGTTGGGTTATGCAGTTTTTGATTAGGACAGCTTTCACTTCTGTACAGTACACCGCTGTTCGGTGGACTTCAGCGCTCTGCTCTGCACTAGTATGTCCTGCTTGTCTCTGGGGATGACAGCAATAGCGACCTCGACACGATAGGTTGTGTTTGGCTGCATTTGATTTTGTCCTGTTGGCTTGGGTTAGGTGTGGGTAGTTCTGGCTCATATATTATACACTGCGATTCTGTGGATTTCTGCGTTCTACACTCCACTAGTGTGCTCTGCTTGACTCTGTGGAGGTAAGCAGTAACGGTCGCGGTGTGTTAGGTTGAGTTCGGTTACGTTTGGTTATGTTGCGATTGGAGACGGTAGCTGTGACTTTAATGACACATTCTGTTATTAGGCGGATTCCTGCGCCCTACAGAGCTGTAATATTTTCAGTTTAGCGCTGGGAAGACCAAGAAGAGTGGACTCTGCACGTTACGTTTGGTCAGGATACGTTCGGTTATGTATGGTTACTCTTAGCTCGGTTAGGATAGCTTTAACTTTTGCGCTGTACACTGCCCTTCGGTGGACTTCTGCGCTCTACATCACTCTAGTATGATCTGCTTGGCACATGGAAGGGCTGCAGTAGTAGTCTCCGCACGTGAGGACGAGTTAGGCTATGTTTGGCTATGCTCCGATAATTTGGATTAGGTTCGAGTAGCTCCGACTGTTGTGATGTATTCTGCGATTCCGTGGATTTCTGTGGTCTACTCTCCACTGATGTTTTCTGCGTGACTCTAGGGAGGCCACCAACGGCGCTCGCTGCACGTTAGGTTGAGTTAGGTTATGCTTGTTATTGTTACGTTTGGCCAGGTTAGGGAGCGGATAGCTTTGACTTTAGCGCTATATTCCGCTATAAGGTGGACCTTAGTGCTCTAGTGTCTTCAGCTTGGCCCTTGGAATGCCAGAAATTGTGCCCTAGGCACGTTATGTGGAGTCAGGATACGTTTGGTTATGTCGGGTTGGGCAAAGTTTTGTAATGGTAGCTTTAACAATTGTGCTGTACACCGATATTCGGTGAATTTCTGCGCTCTACTGTGCTCTAGTTTGCCCTGCCTGGCTCAGGGGGGTGCAGCAATAGCATTCCCGGCACTTTAGTTCGAGTTAGGCTATGTTCGGATATGTTCTGCTGGTTTGGGTTCGGCTAAGGTGGTTTTGACTTTTCAGATGTACACAGCGATACTATGAATCTCTGCGTTCTACTCTCCACTAATGTGTTCGGCTTGGCTTTGAGGAGGCCAGCAGTAGTTGTCGCGGCATATTAGGTTGTGTTTAGTTACTTTCGGCTATGGTACGTTTGGGCATGTTTGAAGAGGGTAGCATTGACTTTTTTGATACGGCTGATATTAGGTGGATTTCTGCACTTTACAGTGCTGTCATATATGCAGTTTGTCTCTGGGACAGGCAGACATTATGGCCTTGGCACGTGACGTTGTGTTAGGGTACGTATGGTTATGCTGGGTTGTGCAAAGTTTGGTCAGGGTAGCTTCAACTTTTGTGCTATACACTGCTATCAGGTTGATTCCTGCGCCCTACAGGGCTCTAATATTTTCAGCTTGGCTCTGGGAAGGCCAGCAATTGTGGCATCAGCACTTTATGCGGTGACAAGTTACGTTCGGTTAAGTTGGGTTATGCTAGGTTTGGTTAGGATAGCTTTAACTTTTTTGCTGTACGCTGCTATTCGTTTGACTTCAGGGATCTACTGTTCTCTTGCATGTTCTGCTTGGCTCTGGGGAGGGCAGCAATAACGGCCTCGGCACGCTAGGTAGGGATATGCTATGTTTGGTATTGTTCTGTTGGTTTGGGTTAGGCTTGGGTCACTTTGACTTTTCTGATGTACCATGCGATTCCATGGATTTCTGCGTTCTACTCTTCACTCATGGGATCTGCTTGGCTGTGGGGTGGCCAGCTATTGTGGTCGCGGCGCGTTAGGCTGGATTTGGTTACGTTTGCTTAAGTTGCTATTGGTTAGGTTTGGATGGAGTATCTTTGACTTTAATGGTACAGTCTGCAATTTGGATGACGCCAGCGCCGTACAGTGCTCTAATATCTTCAGCTTGGCTCTGGAAAGGCCAGGAATATTGCTCTCGGCGCCTAATGTTGAGTCAGGCTACGTTCGGTTATGTTGGCTTATGCTACGTTTCTTTGGAGTAGCTTCATCTTATGTGCTGTATACTGCTATTCGGTGGATTTCTGCGCTCTACTCTGCTCTAGTATGTACAGCTTGTCTCTTGGGTGGGCAGCTATAGCGGTCTCGGCACGTCAGGTTGAGATGGACTATGTTTGGCTATGTTGCGTTGGTTTGGCTTAGGTTTGGGTAACTAGGAATTTTCTGATATACACTGCGATTCTATGAATTTCTGCGTTGTACTCTCCACAAATGTGTTCCGCTTGGCTCTGCGTAGGCCAGCGGAAGTGACCGCGGCACGTTAGGTTGAGCTAGGTTACGTTGTGTTATGTTACGTGTGGAATTGCTAGGAGAGGGTAGCTTTGACTTTAGTGCTATAGTCTGATATTAAGTGGATTTCAGTGCCCTACAGTGCTCTAATATTTTCTGCTTGGCTCAGGGGAGGCCAGTAATTTCTGTTAGGTTAGGTTTTGTTCAGTTTGGTTAAGTGTGGTCAAGTGTTCGACTCTTGAGCTGTACAATGCTATTTGGTGGATTTCTGCGCCCTACATTACTCTACTATACTCCACTAGACTCTCTGGAGGCGAGCAATTGTGGCCGTACATTAGGTTGTGATAGATTACGTTTGGTTAAGTTTTATACGTTGTTCTATGCTTGGAGAGCTTTGGCTTTTGTGCTACGCGCTACTATTCTATGGAGTTCCGCGCTCTTCTGTGCACTTTCGCACTCTGCTTGCTTGTGCGGAGGCCAGGATTAGTGTTCTCGGCACGTTAGGTTGTGTTGTGCTACGTTCAGTTATAATACGTTTGGTTAGGTGTGGTTAGGTCATCTTTGACTTTTGAGCTATACACTGCTATTTGGACGATTTCAGCGTTCTGCATTGCTTTGCTATACTGTGCTTAACTTTCGCAAGGCCTGCAATAGCTGTCGTGGCACGTCAGGATGGGCTTCGCTACGACCGCCTATGTTACGTTTGGTTTAGTTAGAAGAGCATAGCTTTGACTCTTGTGCTATACACTGCCATTCGGTGTATTTCTGTGGTCTACTGCGATCTATTATTCCCTGCTTTGAACTGTGCATGCTAGAAACAGTAGCCGCCGTCCGTTAGGTTGTGTTATATTACGTTTGGTTAGGTTAGGTATGTTTGGGTTGGTTAGGATATCTTTGACTTTCGTGCTGTACACTGCCATTCGGTGGATTTCTGCGGTCTTCATTGTTCTACTATATTCTGCTCGTATCTGTGGAGGTCAGTAATAGTGGTCCCGGCCCGTAAGTTTGAGATAGAATTCGTTTGGTTATGATACGTTTGCATTGGTTAGGTCTCTATATCTTCGTCTTTTCCGCTACACACTGCCGATCTATAAATTTCTACGCCGTACTCCCATCCATTATGCTCTGCTTGGCTCTGTGGAGGCTAGAAATATTATTCTCAGCACGTTATGTTTATTTCGTTTACGCTTGGCTTGGCTGGTTTAGGGCAGGTTATGTTAGGATATCATTGACTTTTGTGCTACACACTGCAATGCGAAGAATTACTGCGCTCTATTGTGCTTCGGAAAATTCAGCTTCGCGCTGGGGTGGCAAACAAGGATGGTCTCGGCGCGTGAGGCTTAGTTAAGCTAGGTTCGGTTGTGTTACGTTTGGCTATGCTAGGATAGTGCAGCTTCGACTCTTGTGTTATGCTTTGCGATCCTATGGACTTCTGTGCTCTACTCTCCTCTGACGTGATCTCCTTGGCTCTGAGGAGGGCAGCAATTGATGTCTCGGCACGTTAGGAAGAGTAATGCTACGTTTGGTTACGTTACGCTCAGTTAGTTTAGGATCGGAGAGCTTTGACTTTTGTGCTATACACTGCTATACGTTGAATTTATGCGCTCTACTGTGCTCTAATATGTCCTGCTTGGCGCTGGGGATTCCAGAAACAGTCGTCTCGGCTGGTTAGGTTCATTTATTGAACGTTTGGTTAGGTTAGGTTAGGCGTGGTTAGGTTAGGTTATCTTTGACTTTTGTGCTATGTATTGCTATCTGGTGGATTTCTGCGCTCTACTCGTCTCTACTATACTCTGCTCGGCTCAGTGGGGGCCAGCAATGGTGGTCTCTGCACGTTCGGTTGAGTTAGGCAACGTTTGGTATGGTTATGTTTGTTTGTGTTATGCTTGGATAGCATTGACTTTCGTGGTGTACACCATTTTTCGGTGGACTTCTGCGCTCTGCTGTGCTGTACTATATTCTGCTTGGCCCTGGCGTGTCCAGCAATAGTGGTCTCTGCTCGTTGCGTTGAGTTAAGCTTCGTTTGGTTAAGTTATGTTGACCCTGGCAGGGTTCGGATGGCACTGACTTTTTGCTATACACTGCGATTCAATGGGCTTCTGCGCAGCACCCCCTCTTATTTATTATGCATGGCCCTGGGGAGGTTAGCAATAGTGGTCTAGGCACGTTAGGCAAAATTATGTTACGTTTGTTTATGTTATGTTTGGTTAGGTCAGGTCAGGATAGCTTTGACTTTTGTGGTGTAAACTGCTTTTCTGTGGATTTCTGCGATTTACTGTGATCTTGTATGCTCTACTTTGTTCTGGGGGGCAGAGATACCGGCCGAGGCTCATTAGCTTAAATTATGTCACGTTCGTTTTGGTTATGCTTGTTTGGACCAGATTAGGGTAGCTCTTTCTCGTCAGCTGTACACTGCGGCGTATGGATTTCGGCGCTCACCTCTACTCTAATATGTTCTGCCTGGCTCTGTGGCGGCCAGCAATACTGATCACCGCACTATAGGTTGAGTTATATTACGTTTGGTTAGGTTTGGCTTTGTTGGGTCTGGTTTGGATAGCTTTGACTCGTGCGCTCAAGTCTGATATTCTCTGGACTTCCGCGCTCTTATGTGCTCCATCGTAATCTGCTTGACCCTGGGGACGCCAGCAATGGTGGTCGCGGCACGTTAGGCAGTGTTATGGTACGTTTGGGTAGGTTAGGTTGGGTTAAATTTGGTAGGGTTTGCTTTGACATTTCTGCTATACACCGCTATTCGGTCGATGTCTACGCTCTGCGTTTATCAAGTAGCATCCGATTGTCCCAGGGGATGTCAGCAATGGTGGCATAGGCATGTTATATTTAGTTAGGCTACGTTCGGTTAGGCAAGGTTAGGACACGTTAGGTTAGGATATCTTCGACTCTTGCGCTACACAATCCAATGCGGTGGATTACTGCGCTCTACTCTGCTGTAGTATATTCTGCTTGGCTCTGCGGATGCATGCGAAAGTGTCCTCGGCAAATTAGGTTAAGTTAGATTACGCTCTGTCAGGTTAGGATACGCTGTGTTAGGTTTCAATAACTTAGACTTTTGTGTTACACACTGCTATACTTTGGACTTCTGCGCTTCTCTCTGCGCTGTCACACTCTGCTTGTCTCCGTGGACGATAGGAATAGTGCT
>NW_016913175.1:0-36183 GCF_001483705.2 Eufriesea mexicana | reverse complement strand
GTTATATTTAGTTAGGCTACGTTCGGTTAGGCAAGGTTAGGACACGTTTGGTTAGGATATCTTCGACTCTTGCGCTACACAATCCAATGCGGTGGATTACTGCGCTCTACTCTGCTGTAGTATATTCTGCTTGGCTCTGCGGATGCATGCGAAAGTGTCCTCGGCAAATTAGGTTAAGTTAGATTACGCTCTGTCAGGTTAGGATACGCTGTGTTAGGTTTCAATAACTTAGACTTTTGTGTTACACACTGCTATACTTTGGACTTCTGCGCTTCTCTCTGCGCTGTCACACTCTGCTTGTCTCCGTGGACGATAGGAATAGTGCTTTCGGCAGGTTAGGTTGAGTAATGTTAAGTTTGGTAAGGTATGGTTTGGTCAGGTTTGGTTATGATAGATTTGACTTTTGTGATATACACTGCTGTTCGGTAGATATCAGCGGTCTACATTGCTCTACAATACTCTGCTTCGCTTTCGTGAGGCCAGCAATGGCGGTCGTGGCACGTAAGTTTGGGTTACGTTGCATCCGCATATGTTACGTTTGGGTAGGTTAGGATAGGATAACCCTGACTTTTGCGCCTTGCACTGCTATTCGGTGTACTTCTGCGCTCGTCATTGCTCAACTATACACTCCTTGACCCTGGGGAGACCAGCAGTAGTGGTCTCGGCACGTTAAGTTGAGTTAGGTTACGATAGGTAACGTTAGGTTATGTTTGGCTACGTTAGGCTAGGATAGCTATGACTCTCGTGCTGTGCACAACTATTCGGTGGGTTCCAGCGCTCTACAGTGGTCTAATATACACTGCGTCCCTCTGGGAATTCCAGAAATAGTGGACACGGCGCGTTAGGTTGCATTAGGTTACGCTCGGTGGTGTTAGGTTTGCGCGGCTTAGGCTAGGATATTTTCTACTTTCGTGCTATACGTTGCCATTCCATGGACCCGTGTGCTCTATTGTGCTCTATTATTTTCTGCTTGCCTCTGGGGAAGCCAGCAATAGTGGTCGCGGCACGTTAGATGTAGGCACTCTACGTTTGGCTAGTCTAGGTTAGGCCATGTTAGATTAGGATATCTTTGACCATTGTGCTGTACATTGCTGTTTGGTGACTTTCCGCGCTCTACTATCCTCTACTATGATCTGCTCGACTCTGGCGCGGCCAGCAATTATCGGTCGTGGTACGATAAATTTTGTTATGTTACTTTCGATTATGGTATGTTTGGTCAGGTTAGGACAGGATAGCTTTAACTTTGTGCTATGCACTGCTGTACAGATGACTTCTGCGCTCTACTGTGCTCTCATATGCTCTGCATGGGTGTGTGGGGGCCAGCAATTGTGGCCGCGGCACATTAGTTCCTGTTATGTTACGTTTCGTTTGGTTAGAGCAGGGTAGGTGTGGTTAGGATGGCTTTGACATTTGTGTCATGCGCTGCTATTTGGTGGATTTCTGTGCAAAACTGCGCACTAGCATTTTCTGCTTCGCTATGGGGAGGCCAGTAGTAGTGCTCCCGGCACTTTAGGCTGAGATATGTTGCGTCTGGTTATGCTACGTTCGGCTATGCTAGGATGGGGTAGCTTACACGCTTGTGCTATACACTGCCCTTCGGTCCATTTCTGCGCTGTACGTTGTTCTGCTATATTCTATTTGACTCTTGGGAGGCCAGCAATAGTGGTCGCGGCACGCTAAGTTGGGTTATGCTACGTTTGGTTGTGTTACGATTGATTAAGTTAGGAAAGGACAGCTTTGACTTTTGTGATATGCACTACTATTCGATGGATTTCTGCGCTCTACTTTGATCTGATATTCCCTGCTTGTCCCTGGGCATGCCAGTAATAGTAGTTTCGGCTCGTTACGGTGAGATCTGTTACGTATGTGTTTGTTACGTTTGGATAGGTTAGGATTGGATAGCTCAGACTTCTGCACTGTACGCCGCTCTTCGGTGGATTTCTGCGCTCTACAACGATCTACTATGCTCTGCTCTACACTCGGGAGGCCAGCAATAGTCGTCCCGGCAGGTTAGGCTGAGTTAGGATACGTTCGGGTAGGTTATGTTACCTTGCGTTATTTCTGGATAGCTTTGACATTCGTGTTATAAACTGTTATTCTGTAGAATTCGACGCTCTGGTCGCGGCACGTTATTTCGAGATATGTTACGCTTGGATATGTTACGATTTGTAAGGCTAGGAAACGATGCCCTTAACTTTTGTGCTGTACATTGCTATTCGGTGGGTTTCTGCGCACACATAGATCCACTATACTATACTCGTTTGCACGGAGACTAGAAATAGCGGTCGTGGCACGATATTTATGCAACGTAGATCGCTGAAATCCAACCAGCGACAGTGTATAACATAAAAGTCATCGCTATCATATCCCAACCTAACCAATCGAGACATAACCGAACGTAATATAACTCAACCTTACTTGACGAGACCAATATTGCTGCCACTCCAGAGGCAAGCAGAACATACTAGAGCATAGAAGACCGCGGAGATCCACCGAATTGCAGTGAATAGCACAAAAGTAAAATCTAACCCAGTCAAACATAACCTAACGCTACCTAACCCAGAGTAACTTGACAAAGCCTGACGTACCGCGACCAAGGTCGCTGGCATCCCAAGAGCCAAGCTGGGAACGTTAGAGAAGCGTAGAGCGCAGAAAACCATAGAGTGGCAACGTTTAGATGAAAAGTCAAGTCTATCCTATCCTAACCCAGACTAACATAACCTAACCAAGCGTAACGTATCTCAAACTATCGCCCCGAGACCACTACTCCTAACCTCCCCAGAGCCACGCAGAATATACCAGAACACAGCAGAGCGCAGTAATCGACCGCACTGCAGTATACAGCACAAATGTCAAAGGCATTCTAACCCAACCTGTACAAACCTAACCTAACCGAACGCAGACTAACTAAGCATAACGTGCCGCGACAACTATTGCTGGCCTCCTGGGTGACGACCAGGGTATAGTAGATCAGTGGAGAGCGCAGAAATCCAACGAGAAGCAGTGTGCACGACGAAAGTCGAAGCTATCCAGACTTTGCCCAGACAAACATAAACTAACCAAAAGTAGCCTAATACAACCTGACGAGATGATACCGCTATTACTGGCCTCCCCATCGGCGAGCAAATTATTGTAGAGCATTGTAGGGCGCAGAAACCCCCCGAATAGCAGTCCATACCACAAAGGTCAACTCTGTCCTGTCCCGACCTATCCAAACGTAATATGAAGAAACGTAACGTAGCTTAAGCTAACGTGCCGAGACCACTTTTGCTGGAGACCTCAGAGACAAACAGAATATACTGGAGCATAGTAGAGCGCAGAAAGGCACCAAATAGCAGTGTAATACACTAGAGGGAATGAAGCACTTACCCAACTTGTCCTAACCGAACCTATCCAAACGTAGGCTGTCTCAGCCTAACATGCCGAGTCCACTCTTTCTGACTTGCCCATCGCTATTCAGAACACATTAGAGGAGTGTAGAGCGCAGAAATCTATAGAATCGCGGTGCACAGCACATTAGTCGAAGTTAACCTGTCCTAACATTGCCATATGTAACATTAGCGAACGTTAGGTAACTCAAACCAACCTGCCGAGGCCACTATTGCTATCTTCCCAAGGGTCACGCAGAATACACTACAGCACAGTAGAGCTCAGAAATCCCCCGAATAGCAGCGTATAGCACAGGGGTCAGCTCTATACTGTTCCAACCTATCCAAACGTAACATAAAGGAACGTAACGTAGCTTAACCTAACGTGCCCAGACCACTGTTGCTGGACACCTCAGAGGAAAACAGAATCTACTGCTGCAGAATAAAGCGCAGAGGGCAAACGAATAGCATTGTACAGCACTAAAGACAAGGAAACCCTAACCCAACATGTCCTAACCTAGCCTACCCGTACGTAGAATGTGTGAACCTAACGCGCCGTGTCCACTATTGCTGGCCTGCCCATCGCCATGCAGAACAAATTAGAGGAGAGGAGAGCGCAGAAATCCACAGAATCGCAGTGCATATAAGGAAGGTCTAAGCTACCCGGGCAAAGCCAAAACCAACAGAACCTTACCACACGTGGCCTAACTCAGCGTAACTTGCCGCGACAAATATTGCTGGGCTCCCCACGCACAAACGGAGTATAGTAGAGCACAGCAGAGCGTACAGATCCACCGAATAGCAGTGTATACAGCGAAAGTCAAATCAATCCAAACCTAACATAACCAAACCTTGCCTAGCACAACCTAACGTGCCGAAACCGCTATTGCCGCCCTCCCCAGAGACAAACAGAACATGCTAGAGCACAGTAGACCGCAGAATTCCACCGAATTGAAGTGCATATCACAAAAGGAAAAGCTACCCTGACTAAGCATAACCTAACCTTACCTAACCGAAGGTAGCATAAGACAATCTAACGTGCCGCGAACACGATTGCTGGCATCCCCAGAGACAAGCAGAACATGCTAGTGGATAGTAGAACGCAGACAGCCGTAGAATCGCAATGTATATCAGAAAAGTCTAAGCTACCCGAGTCTAACCCCTACCAACGGTGCCTAACCCAACATAGCCTGATTCTACATAACGTGCGCGACCAATATTGCTGGACGCCTATGTCCAAGTAGAATATATAATAGCACAGTAGAGCGCCGAAATCCACCGAATAACTGTGTACAGCATAAGAGTGAATGCTACCCTGCACTAACATAGCCAAACGTAACATACCAAAATGCAACAGAACACAGCCTGAAGTGCCGAGAGCGCTACTGCTGGCCACCCCGAAGCCAAGCAGAATATACTAGAGCACAGCAGGGCGCAGGAGTCTCCCGAACAGCTGTGTACTGCACAAACGTCAAAGCCGTCCTAGCCAAACTTAACCCACCCTAACCAAACCAATCGCGACATAACTCAAACGAACGTGCCGCAGCCATTTCTGGTGGCCTCCCCGCAGACAAGCAGAGTCTAGTAGAGTAATACATAGCGCAGGTATCTACCGAAAAGCAGCGTGCAGCACAAAAGTCACAGATACCCTAACCAAACCTAACAACCTAGCCAAGCCAATCCTAGTCTAACTCGACCTAACGAGACGAGACCACAATCTCTCGCATCCTCAGGGCCAAGCAGAACATGTTACAGCACAGTAGAGTCCAGAAATCAGCGGTAAGCGATGTATACCGCGAAAGTCATGGCTATCATATCCTAACCAGGCCAAACGTAACATAACCAAACGAAACCTATCGCAGCCTAACGTTCAGAGATCACTACTGCTGCCCCCGCCAGAGACAAGTTGGACATATTAGAGGGGAGTAGAGCGCAGGAACCAATAGAATCGCGGTTAATAGCACAATAGTCAAAGCTATCCTATCCTAGCATAGCCATACGTAACACAACCGAACGCAGCTTAACCCAACCTAACGTGACGAAAGCACAATTGCTTTCATCCCTAGAGCACAGCAGAATGTATTGGAGCACAGTAGAGTGCTGAAAGCCTCCAAATTGCAGTGCCTATCTTATCCTAACATAACCAATCATAACATAAGCACAGGTAACGTAACAGGACCTAACGTTCCGCGAAGGCCATTGCCGGCCTAGCGAGAGCTAAGCAGATTATAGCAGAGCTATGTAGGAAGCTGGAGTCGTCCGAACAGCAGTGTATTGCAAGAAAGTTGGAGATATCCTCACATAACCGGGCCTAACACTGCCTAATCTAACGTATCAGGTCAAAACCTAACGTACCTAGCCCATGATTGCCGGACTCCCCATCGCCAGGCAGTGTATATTTGAGGTGAGTAGAGCGCAGAGGTCAATAGAATGGCAGTGTATTGCACGAAAGTTAATGATATCCCATCCTAACCCGTGAAACCCCAACCTAAACAAGCAGAATTTAACACAACCTAACCCGCCGCGGCCACTATTTCAAACATTCCCAGATCAAATCTGGGAACATTATATCACAGTAGAGCGCAGAAATCCACTGAATAGCAATGTATGGAACAAAAGTCAAAGTTATCCTCACCAAACCCAACCAAACATAACATTACCGAGAGCAGACCTACGATACCTAATGTGCCGAGACCATCATTGCTGGCCTCCCCTGCGCCAATGAGAGCATATTAGAGCAAAGTGGAGCGCAGAAGTCCCACGAGTAGCTGTGTAAAGCACAAAAGTCAAAGATATGCTACTCTGTCCTTTCCAAGCATAACATATGCGGATATAACGCAACCCAAATTGATGTTCCACGACCGCTATTTCTGGCCACACTAGAGCTGAGCAGAGTATAGCATGGTAATGTAGAACGCTGAAACATTCCGAATAGCAGTTTATAGCACAAAAGTGAAAGTAATCATGACCAAGCCTCATCAAACCTAACCTAACCAAGCGTAACATAACCAAGCGCAACATAACACAGACTGAAGTGACGAGCCCAATACTTCTGGCCTCCCCAGAGCCAAGAGGAACATGCTAGAGCAGAGCAGAGCGCAGAAATTCAGCGTAAAGCAGTGTAAAGCGCAAAAGTCAAAGATACCCGCACCTGACCGGGCCTAACGTAACCTAAAGAAGCGTAGAATAACTAAACCTAACGTGCAGCGATCACCATTGCTGGCCACCCCAGAGTCAAGCGGAACATACTAGAGACGAGTGAAGAGCAGAAACCCATAGAATCGCTGTGCATAGCAGAAGAGTCGATGGTAAACAAACCGAACAATGGCAGACATATGCAAGCCAAACGAAGCCTGCCTCAAACTTATACGCCGAGAACACTATTACTGGCATCCCCAGGGCCAAGCCAGACGTACAAGAGCGCAGTAGAGCGCAGAAGTACACCGCATTACAGTGTACAGAACAGAAGTCAAGGATATCCTAAACTAACCCAAATGAACCGAACCTGACCAAACGTAACCTAACATGAACTAACGCGCCGCAGCCACTATTTCTGGCTTCGTAAGAGCAAAGCAGAGCGTACCATATCGCAGTAGTGAGCCGAAATCCGCCGAAAGGCAGTTTACAGCGCTAAAGACAAAGAAGTCCTTGTCTAACCTGTCTATACGTTACATAACAGAACGTAACATGGATCAGCCGAACGTGCCTTGACCACTGTTGCTGACCTCCGCAGAGCGAATCAGAATATGCCAGAGCACAGAAGAGAGCTGAAATCCAACGCGTTGCAGTGTAAAGCGCAATACTAATAAGAGACACTAACCTAACCTGACCTAACTGTACGTAGCCAAACATAACATAATGCACCGACTCCACTATTGCTGCCTTTCCCAGAGCCAGGCTGGACATATTAGAGCTCAGTAGCGTGACGAATTCCGCCGAACGGCAGTGCATTGCACAAAATTCAAAGCTATACTCTCCCAATCTATCAAACCGTTACATATCCAAACGTAACGTAACTCAACCTAACGTGCAGCGATCACCATTCCTGGTATCTCCAGGGTCAAGCAGAGTTTAGTATAGCCGTAAAAGGCGCAGATGCCCACCTAGTATCTGCCCTTGACAAGAAAGTCAAAGGGATCCAAACCATACCAAAACACACATAACCTCACCAAACGTAACCTAACACTACCTAACGCCCCGAGACCACTATTGCTGCCCCCCCCCCCAGAGCCAAGCAGATCATATTAGAGCACGGTACAGCGCGGAAATCCACCAAACAGCAGTGTATAGAGGAATAGTCTTATCTATCCTGTCCTAACCTAACTAAACGTAACATATTCTAACGTGACATAATTCAACCTAACGTGCCTAGGCCACTATTGCTGACCTCCCCAGAGCCAAGCAGAATATATTAGAGCACAGTAGAGAACACAAGTTCACCACATTGCAGAGTTAATGATAAAAGTCAAAGATATCCAAACCTAACCTGACCTTACCGAACCGAACATATCGTAGCCTAACTCAACGTAGCTTGCCGACACCACTATTTTTGGCCCTCCCACATCACAGCTGATCATATTGAAGGAGAGTAGAGCGCTAAGATCCATAGAATCGCAGTGTATAGCTCGATAGTCGAAGCTACCGTATCCTAATATATCCAAAAGTAACATAACAGAACGTAGCCTAGATCTATCTAACGGGCCTAGACGACTATTGATTGCCACTCCAAATCCAAACGGAATTTACTACAACAAAGTAGAGCGCAATAATATACCGCATTGCAGTGTATAGCTCAAAAGTGAGAGATGTCCCAACCCAACCCTAGCTTACATGACATCACCTGACACAGAAGAAATGAACCTAACTTGCCGCGACCACTATTACTGGCCTCCACGGAGAAAAACAGAGCATAATAAGGGGATTACGGCGCAAAAGTCCATTAAACCGCAGTGTATAGCAGAAAGGTCGGAGCTACCCAAACCTAACCATAGCCAACATACCTTAACCAAACATATCCTGCTACAACCTATCTTGCAGAGACCACTATTGCAGGCTTCCCCAGAGCAAAGCAGAATATACTAGAACAGAGTAGAGCGTAGAAATCTACCGAATAGCTGAGTGTACATCGAAAGTCAAATGCATGCAAACGTAACCCAAGCGAACATGACGTAGCCAAACCTAGCGTAACTTAACCTAACGGTGCGAGACCACTATTACAGTCCTTCCCAGTGTTGAACAGCGTATAGTAGAAGAACGTAGAGCGTAGGAATCCTCCGAATTGAAGTGTATAGCGCAAAAGTCAAGCTATCCTATCCTGACCCATCCTAACGTAATGTTAGCAAACGCAACCTCTCTATACCTACCGTGCCGAGACCACTATTACTGGCCTCCACAGAGCAAAGCAGAGCATAATGTAGGAGATTAGTGAGCAGAAATCCATGGAATTTCAGTGCATGGCAGAAAAGTCGAAGCTACCTAGACCTAACCATTTTCAGCATAACCTAATCAAACGTATCCTATTTCAAACAAACGTGCTAAGACCACTATTACAGGATTGCCCAGAGCAAAGCAGAACATGGTAGATCAAAGTACAGCGTAGAAATCTACCGAATATCTGTGTGTACCGCGAAAGTCAGATATATACAAACCACACCCAATCAAACATATCGTAACCGACCCTAGCATAGCTCAACCTAGCGGGTCGAGACCACTATTGCTGGCCTCCACTGGGCCAAGCAAATTAGAGTATAGCACGGTAGAGGAGAGGAATCCGCCGAATAACTGTGTATAGCGCGAAAGTCAAGGCTACCCTAACCAGACTTATCCTAACATAACGTAACCAAACGTAACACAACTCAACCTAACGTGCCATGAGCACTATTGCTATCATCCCGAATGTGGAGCAGATTATAGTTGAGCAACGTAGAGTGGAGAAATTCGCCGAAGAGCAGTGTACAGCACAAAAGCCAAATGTGTCCTATCGTAACATTACCGAGCGTCACATAACAAAACGTTATATACCACAACCTAACGAGCCGAGACCACTATTGCGGCTTCCGCAGAGACAAACAGAACACACTAGAGCACAGTAGAGCGCAGAAACACACTGAACAGCAGTTTGTACCACGAAAGTCAAAGCAATCCGAACCTAACCAGAGCTAACGTAGCCTAACCAAACATATCCTATCTTAGCCTGTCGTGTCGAGGCCGCGGTTACTGGCTTCCCACAGCCGTGCAGAGTATAGCAGAGCAGCGCAGAGTACAGAAAGCCACAAAATAGCAGTGTACAACACTAACGTCAAATATATCCGAACCTAACCTGACCTAACCTAGCCCAACGGACGTATCATAAATCAGACTATCGTGCCATGACCTCCATTGCAGGTCTCTCCGGAGGGGAGCAGAGTACAGTAGAGCAATGAAGAGCGCAGGAATCCACTGAATAGCAGTGTACAGCAGAATTGTCAAAGCCATCCTAGGCAAACATAACCAAACCTATCTTAACCCAGCGTGGCCTACCTCAACCAAACGTACCACGACCACCATTCCTGGCCCCCAGAGACAATCAGATGCCAGTACAGCAATGCAGTGCACAGATATCGGCCGAATAGCACTGCATTACGCAAAAGACAAAGCTAACCTTGCCAAACATATCCTAACCTAGCCAAGCCGACCGTAACATATTCGTACCTAGCGTCCGGAGTCCTCCATTACTGGCCTCCCCGGAGCCAAGCAGAGCATATCAGAGATGAGTAAAGCGCGCAAATCCATTCGATAGCAGCGTACAGCTGTAAAGTCGGATCCATCCAGGCCCAACCAAAGCTAACGTATCATAATCAATCGTACCCTATCTCAACCTAACGTGCCGAGACAACTATTTCTGGACTCCCCGCTGCCAAGCAGGGCATGTTAGATGTGGATAGATCTCTGAGGTTCATACGATTGCAATGCATATCACGAAAGTCAAAGATGCCCCGGCCTAACACAAACAAACATAACCTACACGAACGAAACCTATCCCAACTCAACGCGCCGCAGCAACGGTTGCTGGCCCCTCCAGAGTGAAGCAGAGCGTACTAGAGCACGGTAGAGCGGAGAAATCCTCCGAAAAGCAGTATGAAGCACTAAAGTCCAATGTACCGTATCCTAACCTAAACAATCGTAACACTATTGAACGCAACCGAACTCAAGCAAACGTGCCGCCACCACTATTGCTGGCCTCAACAGAGACAAGCAGAACGTACTAGAGGTGAGCAGGGCGCAGAAATCCATATAATCGCAGTGTACAGCAGTAGAGACAAGGGTATCCAGACATACACCAAACTACCGTAACCAAATCTAACGTAGCAAAGCTAAACATATAGTGCCGCGAACACTATTTCCCGCTTGTGCCGGGTCTAGCAGACTAGAGTAGAGCAAATTGGTGGGCAGGAATCCACCGAATAACTGCGTATAGCACGAAAGTCAAAGGAATCCAAACCTAACCCGTCCCAACGTAACGGATCCAAACGTAGCCTAACTCAAACAAACGTGCAGAGAATACCATTACTGGACTCCACGGAGACGAGCAGAGTACAGTAGACCAATGTAGAGCGTAGAGACCCTCCGAATGTCGGAGTAAACGCAAAAGTCAAGGCTACCCTATCCTAACCTAACCAATCGCAACATTACTGAACGTGCCCTAGCGCATCGTATCGAGCAAAGGACACCAATGCTGGCCTACACGGAGTCAAGCAGAGAATAGTAGAGCCACCTAACGTGGCTAGCACGCTATTGCTGGCCGCCCAACCACCAAACGAGGCATACTATGGGAGAGGACAACGCACAGGTTCACAGAACGGCAGTGTTGGGTACGGAAGTCAAAGATATCCCAACCACACACAAGCAAACCTATCCTAGCCCAACGTAACATAACTCAAACCAACGTGCCGAAACCAACATTGCTGGCCTCTCCAGAGCCAAGCAGAGCATATAAGGGCAAAGTATAGAGCAGAAGTCCACCGTATATCATCATGTATCACGAAGGTCGAAGGTACCATCTCCAAGCCTAACCAAACGTAAAAAGCAAACGTAGCATAACTGAAGCTAACGTGCCGGGGCCGCAATTACTGCCCCCACAGAGTAGAGCTGGAGATAGCAGATCCCTGTGGACCGTAGAAATCCAGCGAATAGCAGTGTATAGCAAAAAATTCGAGGCTAACATATCCTATCCTATCGAAACTTAATAACACCAAACGTAACTTTACATAACCTAATGTCCCGAGACCACTATTACTGCAAGTGCCAGAGCCAGGCAGAGTACACTCGAGTACAGTCGAACGCAGGAAGCCACCAAACGGCAGCGAGTAGCGCAATCGTCTGAGATACAATAACACTACCTGCCCTAACCTGACGTAACCATGCGTAGAATAAATAAACCTAACGAGCCGAGACAACTACTACTGGAATACACGGAGAGAACCAGAATGTGCTAGAGCGTAGTAGAGCGCAGAGAGCCGTCGAATAGCTGTGTTTGCCACGAAAGTCAAAGCGAAGCGAAAATAACCCAAACCAGCATAACCTATACAAACTTCGCCTAACCCACCCTACGTACAGAGACCGCTATTGCTGGCCTCCTCAGAGTCAAGCAGGGCACATTGTATACCTGTATAACGCAGAGGTACACCGAACAGCTGTGTATAGCACAAAAGTCAATTCTATCATGCCCTACCCTTACCAAAGATAACATACCCAAACGTAGCCTAAATCATGCTAACGTGCAGGGACCACCATTACTGGCATCCAAGAGTCGCGCAGAGTAAGGTAGAGAAATGTAGAGCGATGAAGTCCAACGAATATCAGTGTACAGCACAAAAGTCAAAGTTATCCTACCATAACCTAAGAAAATGTAAGATTACCAGACGTAATGTAACAGAACCTAACGTGCCTAGGCCGTCACTGCAGGCCTCCACATCGCCAAGCAGGGCATACTGGGGGAGAGTAGAGAGCAGAGTGTCATAGAAAGGAATTTTATGCCAGAAGAGTCAAAGCAATCCTTACCTGACCCAAGCTAGCCTAACATTACCAAACGCAAACTGACTACAAGTTTCCAGCCGAGAACGCCATTGCTGACATCCGCAGAACCAAGCAGATATTATTAGAGCACAGAAGAACGCGGGAATCCACTGAATTGCAGTGTACAGCACGAGAGTCGAAAATATATTGACCAAACCTAACCAAGCCGCCTAACGTACCTATGGGCCTAACGTGCCGCAACCACTATTGCTGACCTGCCCAGTGACAAGCAGAGCATGTAGGAGCATAGTATAGCGCAGAATACCACCGAATAGCAGTGTATAGCAAAAAAATCGAATCTACCCTCTCCAAGCCTAACCAAATGTAACATCAGCAAACGTAGTGTAATTGGAACAAACGTGCCGGGACCGCTTTTACTGCCCTCCCCAGAGTCGAGCAGAATTTAGTAGAGCACAGTAGAGCGCAGAAATTGACTGAATAACACAGTATACCACGAAACTCGGAGCTATCCGTACCTAACCCAAACTAACGTAACCTGAACGGTCGTAGCGAAACTAAGCCTAACATGTCTAGGCCACTATTGCTGATATCCTCGTAGCCAAACAGAGCATATTAGGGCAAAGTAGAGCGCAGAAATTCTCCGAAAAACAGTGTATGTCAGAAAAGTAAAGACAACCCTCTCCTAACCTAACCTAACCTAACCTAACCTAACCTAACCTTACCAACCGTAACACAACCAAACCTTTCGTGCTACGACCACATTTGCTGGCATCCCCAGAGTTGAGCAGAGTATAGTATTGTAATGAAGAGCGAAGAAATCCACCGAATAGCGGTGTATGGCACAAAGGTCAAAGATACCATATCCAGACGTAACCAAGCCTGACAAAGCCAAACGTAACAAAACTAAACCTAACGTGCCGAAAGCACTACGCCTGGCGTCCACACAGGCATGCAGAAAGCGATAGCGCTCAGAAGAGCGCAGAAACCCACATTGTAGCCGTATGTAGTACAAAAGTCAAAGATACCGTAAACTAGCAAATCGTATCCTGACCTAGCCAAACGTAACCTGACTAAATCTAACGTGCCGCGACCACACCTGCTGGCTTCCCGAGTCCCTAGCAAGGCATTCTATATCAACGAAGAGCGTAGAAATCCACCGAATAGCAGTGTATAGCACAATAGTCAAAGCCATCCTAACCAAGCTTAACCTAACCTAAGCCAACGCAAAGTAACCTAACTAAACCAAACATGCAACGACCATCATTGCTTGCTTCCGCAGACACACGCAGTTGTTAATAGAGCAATGCAGAGCGCAGGTACCAACGGAGCAGCTGTGTACAGCACAAAAGTCAAAGCCATCTAGACCAAACTTAAACTAACGCATCATAACCAAACGCAGCTTGTCCCATCAAACGCGGCATGGCCGCTATTGCTTGCCTCTCCTGATTCCAGCAGATGCTATTAGAGCAGTGCAGTGCAAAGATATCGACCGAATAGCGGTGTACAGCGAAAAAGTCAAAGCTACCCTAGCCGAACCTGACAAAACCTTGCCATGCCAGGCGCAACCTAACAAAACCTAACGTGCCGAGACCAATGTTTCTGGTCTCCAGCACCAGACAGAACACATTAGAGCATAGTAGAGCGCTGAAATCCACCGAAGAGCAGCGTACAGCACAAGAGTCCGAGCTATTCTATCCTAACATATCCAAATATGATAAAGCCAAACGCAACCTAACATAACCTAACGTGCCGAGACCAATATCGCTGGCCGCCCCAGAGCCAAGGAGGATATACTAGAACACCGTAGAGCGCAGAAAGCCGCCAAAGGTCAGTGTATAGCACAAAACTCAAAGATATCCTAATCTAACCTGACCCAACCTGACCTAACCGAGCATAGAATAACTAAGCCTCACGAGTCGAGACCTCTATTGCAGGCCTCCCCATAGCCAAGCAGAACATATTAGGGTACACAAGAGCGCTGAGGTCTCCGAACAGCAGTGTATAACTCAAAAGTCAATGCCACCCGTACCAAACGTAACGTAACCAAACATAACGTGACTCGACCGCTATTGCTCGTATCCCCAGAGTCGAGCAGAATACAGCAGTGATACTTGGAGTGCAGAAATCCACCGGATAGCCGTGTATACCTCAAAAGTCGGAGCTACCCTATCCTAGCCTAACCTATCGTAACATTCCTGAGCGTATCCTAACGAATACAGTAGGGCCATGGCCACAAATGCTGGTATCCCCAGAGTCGTGAAGATTATAGTAGATCATAGTAGGGCGCAGAAAGCCACCAAATAGCCATGTGTAGCACAAAAGTCAAAGACATCCTGACCTAACCTGACAAACCCGAACCTAACCAAACGAAGCCTAACTAAAACTAATGTGCCGAGAGCACTACTTCTGGCAACCCCGGCGCCAATCTGAACACAAAAGTGGAGAATGGGGCGCAGAAACCCATAGAACGGCGGTCTACTTCCGGGAAGTCTAATCCGCCCAAACCAAACCCGAACCAGCAGAACATAACCATTCATAGCATAACCCAACCTAAAGTGCCGTGACCGATATTGCTGCCCCCCACAGAACCAAGCAGGATATACTAGAGAAGGGTAGGGCGCAGAAATCCACCATATATCAGTGTGCGGATCGAAAGTTAAAGCTAGCTTAACCAAACATATTGTAACCAAAGCAAACCTATCGTAACCTGATAAAACGTATGGAGCCGCGACTACTACCGCTGTCCTCCCTAGAGCAAAGCAGGACACATTAGTGAAGAGGAGAAGACAGAAATCCATAGAATCGCAGTGTATATCAGAAAAGTCACAGCTACCCATACCTAACCGAAACCAACGGAACATAGCCAAGCATAGCCTAATACAAGTTACCATGTCGAGGCCGCATTTGCTGCCCTTCCCAGAGCCAAGCAGGTCATGCTAGACCACAGTAGAGCGCAGAAATCCACCGAATATCAGTCTACAGCACAAAAGCTAAAGCTGCCTTTACCAAACATAGCCTAACCCAGCCTAACCGAACGTAGCATGTCTCGTCGTAGCTTGTCGACATAATTATTGCCGTCCTTGCCAGAGCCAAGCGGAAAATATTAGAGCGCTGTAGGATGCAGAATTGCGCTTAATGCCAGACTATAGCACTAACGTCAAAGCTATCCCCTCCTAACAATACCAATCGTAACACAACCACACGTAAGATACCCCAATCAAACGCGCTGCGACCACTATTGCGGGCCTCCACAGAGCCAAGCATGATAAGCTAGAGCACAGTAGAGCGCCGAAATTCACCGAATAGCAGTGTACAGCACATAAGTTAAAGCTACTCCGTCCAAACCTAGCCTGATCCAACCTAACGGAAAGTAACCTGACTCAAATTAACGTGCAGTGACCACTATTGCATGACTTCCCAGGTCCAAGCTGAAAGCGTTAGAGCACTGCGGGGCGCATAAATGCACCTTAGATCAGACTATAGCGCCAAGGTCAAACTACCCCTCGTTACGTAACCAATCGCGACATAACCAAACGTAACCTAACTCAAACTAACGTGCCGCGTCCACTATTACTGGCGACCTCAGAGCCATGCAGAACAAATTATTTGAGGGTAGAACGCAGAAATCCATAGAATCGCAGTGTATATCAGAAAAGTCTATGCTACCCGAACCTATCCCAAACAAACAGAACATAACCGAAAGTAGCATAACGCAACTTAACATGTCGAGACCGCTGTTGCTGCCCCCGCAACGCCAAGCATGACATACTATGTCACAGTGGGTCGTGGAATTCCACCGCAAAGCAGTGTACAGAAAAAGAGTTCAAGACTTCCTGACCAACATTAACCAGACAAGACCTAAACAAACCTAACCCGACTGAACATGTCCTGCAGAGACCACTATCACTGCCCCCAGGGCTAAGCTGAAAGCATTCAGGCTCAGTAGCTCGGAGAAATCCACCTTACAGCAGGCCTTAGCACTAAGGCCAAAGCTACCACTCATAACCTAACCAATTGTAACATTAGCAAACTCAACCTAACACAACCTAATGTGGCGTGACCTCTACGGCTGCCCTCCGCAGAGCCAAGCAGAACATAGTGGAGGGTAGAACGCTGAAATCCATCGTAAAGCAGTGTATATAAGAAAAGTCGTAGCTACACGAGCCTAACTCAAACCAAGGGAACATAGTCTGACTCAGCATGACTTGCCGAGACCGCTATTGTTGCCTGAACCAGAGCCAAGCTGGACGTCATAAAGGACATTAGAGCGCAGAAATCCACAGAATATCAGTGTACAGCACAAAAGTCAATGCTATCCTTACCAAACTTAGCCAGACACAACCAAACCGTACGTAAGGAGACACATTCAGGCGTGCAGAGGCTACTATTGTTGGCATTTCCAGAGCCAAGCTGAAGGCATTATAGCACCCTGTGGCAGAGGAATATACCTAACAGCAGACCATAGCACTAAAGTCAAAGCTATCCTCTCCTAACATAGCCAACCGTAACATAACCGAGCGTAACATAACTCATTCTGGCGTGCCGCAAGTGCTATTTCTGGCCACCCCAGAGCGAAGCGGAACACACTAGTAGGGAGTAGAACGCAGAAATCCATGTAATCGCAGTGTATATCGGAATAGTCGGAGCTACCAAACCTAACCCAAAGGAGAGAGCATAAGCAAACATAGCATTAACAAACCTAGCGTGCCGAGACCGCAATTGCTGCCCCCCAGAGCCAAGCAGGACATACTAGAGCACAGCAGAGCGCAGAAACCTACCAAAAAGCAGTGTACACCACTAAAGTTAGTGCTACCCCTACCAAACATGGCCTACCCCATCCAAGCCAAACGTAACATGACCCAATCTAACGAACCGAGACCACCATTGCCGGCCTTCCTAGAGACAAGCTGAAGATATTAAAGCACTGTAGGGAGAAGAAATCCTCCTACTAGCTGGCTATAGCACTGAAGTCAAGGCCACCCTCTCCTAACCTAACCAAACCTAACATAACCAAGCATAACCCAACTCAACATAACGTGCGGCGCACCACTATTGCTGGCCTCCCCAGAGCCAAGCAGAACACATTAGTGGAGTCTAGGACGCAGAAATCCATAGAATCTCATAGTATATAGGAACGGTCAAAGCTACCCAGACCTAATCCAGACAAACAGAATATACCCAAAAGTAGCACAAGTCAACCTAACTTGCAGCGACCGCTATTGCTGTACTCCCCAGAGTCGAGCGGGGCATACTAGAGCACAGTAGATCGCAGAAATCCACCGAAGAGAAGTGTACAGACCAAAAGTTAAATCTACACTGACCAAACATAGCCTGACCCAACCTAAGCGAACGTAACCCGACTCATCATAACGAGCCGAGGCCATTATTGCTGGCCTTGCCAGAGCCAAGCTGAAAACATTAGAGCACTGTTGGACGCAAGAATCCACCTGACAGCAGACTATAGCATTAAAGTCATAGTTATCCTCTCCTAACCTAACCAAGCGTTACACAACCGACCGTAACCTAACAAAACCTAACGTGCCGCGATCACTATTGCTGGTCTCCCGAGAGCCAAGCAGGAAATATTAGTGGAGAGTTGAACGCAGAAATCCATAGAATCGCAGTGTACATCAGAAAGCCAAAGCTAAGCAACACTAACGCTAACCAAAAGGACAGAGCCTAACATGGCTTAACTCTGCCTAAACTGCCGAGACCGATATTGCTGCCCTCTCCAGAGTCGAGCAGGACATACTAGACCACAGTAGATGGCAGGAATCCTCCGAATAGATGGGTACAGTGCAAAAGGTAAAGCGACCCTAATCAAACTAAGCCTAACCCTACTTAAGCGAACGTACCCTGACTAATTATAACGTGCCTAGGCCGCTATTGGCGCCCCCCCCTGAACCAGCTAAAAATTCTGGAGCACTGTAGGGCGCAGAGATGCACCTAATTGCGGGCTATAACTAAAGTCAAAGCTATCCTCTCCTAACCTAACCAATCGTAACGAAACCGAATGTAACATAACTCAAACTCACGTACATCGACCAGCATTACTGGACTCCCAGAGACGAGCAGAGTCTATTCGTGGACAGTAGAACGCAGAAATCGTTAGAATCGCAGGGTATGTCGGAAAAGCCGAAGCTAACCAAACCTCACCCGAACCAACAGGACATAACCAAACGTAGCATAATTCAATCTAACGTGCCGGGACCGCTATTGCTGCTCTCCCCAGAGCCAAGCAGAGCAAATTAGGGCTCAGTAGAGCGCAGAAATCGTCCCAAGTCGGTGTGCAGCTTCAGATTAAGGGCTATACCATCCTAACATAACCAAACGTAACATAACCAGCCGTTACACATCTCAACATAACTTGCCGAGACAAGTATTTCTGGCCTTGCAGAGGCAAGCAGAGCATCCTAAAGCACAGTGGAGCGCATAAATCCACCGAACAACAGCTTACACCACGAAAGGCAAAGCAATCCAAATCAAAACCAAACTGAAGTAACCTAACCAAACGTTGCCTAACTCAACCTAACTGCCCGAGACCACTATTCCTGGCGCTCAAAGAGACAGGCAAATTGTGATAGCGCACAGAAGAGCGCAGACGTTAATAGAATAGCTGTGTGTAGCACAAAGGCCACAGCTATCGTAACCTAGCCAACGTTACCTAGCCTAGCCAAACGTAATCTAGCTTGACCCATCGTGTCGCGACCACTATTGCTGGCCTCCCGAAGGTCGAGAAGAGTATAGGAGGGCAATGCGTGGCGCAGAAATCCACCGAATTGCGGAGTACAGCACAAAGCTCAAAGCCAACCTAACCAACCATAGCAAACCATTAGCTTACCACACGTAGCGTAACTTAACCACACGTGCCACGAGCACCATTCCTGGCCTTCCCAGAGACAAGCGGATGCCAGTCGATCAACGCAAGCCGCAAACATTGACCGAATAGCCGTGTATAGCACAAAGGTAAAAGCCACTCCTACCAAATGTAACGTAACCCATCGAAGCGTGCCACGTCCGCTATTGCTGGCCTGCCCAGAGTCAAGCAGATGCTAGTGGAGCTACATATTGTAAATGTATCGACCTAATAGCATTTTATAGCACAAAAGTCAAAGATATCCTATACAAACATGACCGCTCCTTACCTAACCAAGCATAACATAACACAACCAAACCTGCCACGAAAACCATTTATGGCCTCCCTAGGGACTAGCGGATGCTAGTAGAGTAACACAGGGCTCAGATACCGACCGAGCAGCAGTGTACAGCACAAAAGTCAAAGCCAACCCATCGAAACTTAGCCGAATATAACCTAACCAAGCGTAACCTGACCCAACCAGAAGTGCCACGAGTTCCATTGCTGGCCTCCTTAGAGACATGCAGATGCTAGTGGAGCAATGCAGTGCACAGGTACCGACGGAATAGCAGTGTATAGCGCAAAAGTCAAATCTATTCTGTTCTATCCTAATTAAACGTAACAGCTGAATATACTGGAGCACTCTAGGGCGCAGAAATGCGGCGAATTGGAGTGTAAAGCAGAAAAGTAAAAGATATCCTAACAAAACATGGCTCAACCTAACCAAACCAAACGTAATAAGTTCCAAACTAACATGCCAAGCAAAATATTGCTGGGCTCCCCATCGTCAAGCAGGGCATATTAAGGGGAGTAGAGCGCTGAGGTCCATAGAATGGACGTGTATAGCACTAAGGTCCGAGATATCCCAACCTAACCCCGGCAGGCGTAACGTAACCAAACGTAACATATTCCAATCTAACGCGCCGCGGGCATTATTTCTGGAATTCCCAGAGCTTCGCAGGGAATATTAGATAACAATAGAGCGCAAGAATCCACCGAAAAGGAGCGTACAGTACAAGAGGCACAGCTATCTCTGCCTAACATAGCCAAGAATAATACGACCAAACGTAGCCAAACTGAACCTAACGTGCCTAGACCACTATTAAAGACATCCCCAGAGCAAAGAAGAATACACTAGAGCACTGGAGATCGCAGAAATCCGCTGCAATCTAGTGTAAAGCATGAAAGTCATACATATCCAGACCTAACCTCACACAACCTGACTTAGCCAAGCGAAGCCTAACTCAACCTGGCGTGCAGAGACCGCCACTGCTGGCATCCACAGGGCAAAGTGGAGTGTATTAGTGCACAGTAAAGCGAAGAAATCCACTGAATGGCAGTGTATAGCACAAAAGTCAATGCTATCGCGTCCCAACGTAACCAAGCGTAGAATAACCCAACGCAGCCTAACTCCACGTAACCTGCCGAGACCAGAGTTGCTGGCCTCCCCAGCGCCAGACAGAGCATTTCAGAGCAGAGTAGAGCGCAGAAGACCACCGACTGTCAGTTTATTGCACAAAAGTTAAAGCTACTCTACCCTAACCTAATCAAACATGACATAATCTATCGTAACGTAATCAAACCTAACATGCCTAGTCCAGTATTAATGTGCTCCGATAGCAAAGCAGAACATATTAGAGCATAGTACAGCGCAGAAATACACCGCATAGAAATGTACAGCGCAAGAGGTAGAGCCACCGTTTACTAACCCAACATATCCTAACATAACCATACATAACATAAGTGAAAATAACGTGACTCAAACACTATTGCTGGACAAACTAGAGTCGAGCAGAGCATATTATATCATTGTGGAGCGCAGAAATCCACTGATGAGCCGTGTATAGCACAAAAGACGAAAACATCCGGACCCAGCGTAACGAAACAGTAAATAACGTGCCACGTCCGCTGTTGCTGGACTCCCCGGGGACAAGCAGATTCTAGTGGAGCTATGCAGTGTACAGGTATCGAGCGAATAGCGGTGTATAGCACAAACGTAGAAGCTACCCTTACCAAACTTATCCTAACCTAACCAAGCCAAGCGTAACCTAACCCAATCTAGCGTGAAGAGGCCACCATTTCTGGACCCTCCAGTGACGAGGAGAGTATTGTAGAGCAACGTAGATCGCACGTATCCACCGAATAGCGGTGAAGAGCACAAAGGTCCAAACTATCCTATCGCAACCTAACCAAACGTAACATAACCAAACGCGACACAACTCCTCCTAACGAGCCGTGACCACTATTGCTGCCCCCCCCCCAGAGCCAAGCAAAACATATTAGGTGAGAATAGAGTGCAGGAGTCTATACAATCGCAGTGCATAGTTCAATCAAGTCGAAGCTACCCTATCCTAACATTGCCAAACGTAACATAGACGAACGTTGCTTAACTCAAGCTATCGCACCTAGGCCAGTACTGATGCATCCACAGAGGCCAGCAGACTATACTAAAGCACAGTACAGAGCTGTAACCGAACGCATTGCAGGATGTAGCACAAAAGCCCAATATATCCTAACCTAACCTGTCCTAACATACCCCAACCGATCGTAGCCTAACTAATCATAACGTGCCGAGTATAATATTGCTGGACTAACCAGAGACAAGCAGAGCATATTAAAGCACTGTAGGGCGCAGAGATGCACCGAATAGCGGTGTTTACCATAAAAGTCGATGCTACCCTTTCATAACCTAGCCAGTCGTAATATTACCAAAAGTAGCCAAACAATGTCTATCGTGACACGACTATTGCTGCCCTGCCCAGAGCCAAGCAGAATGTACCAGAGCACACGAGATCGCAGAAATCGACCATGCAGCTATGTATAGCACAAAAGTCAAAGATATCACAACCCAACCTGTCCTAACCTAACCTAAACTAATTAAGGGTAACTAAACCTAACGACCCGATACCCCTATTTCTGGCCACCCCAGAGCCAAGCAGAACATACAAGGGCACAGTACAGCGCGGGAATACACCGAAGAGCCGTGTATGACAAAAAAGTCGGAGCCGTCATAACCAGACGTAACCTAACCTGACCAAACCAAACGTAACGTGACGCTATCAATCGTGATACCACAGTTATTGCTGCCCTCGCCAGGGTCGAGCGGAGTATTGCAGAGCAATGCAGAGCGCTGAAATCCACCGGAATGCAGTGTATAGCAAAAAAATCAAAGCTAAACTATCCTAACATGACGGAACGTAATATAGGCGGACGAAACGTGACACAAGTTGACGTACCACGACCGGAAATGCTGGCCCCACGACAGATAAGCAGAGCAAAGCGGAGCGATGTGAAACGCTGAAATCATCCGAATAGCAGTGTATAGTCCTAAGGTCAAAGCTACCCTAACCAAATCTAACCAAGCCTAACCAAGCCCAACGTAACATAACTAAACCGAACGTGCCGAAAGCACTATACCTGGCGTCCACATAGGCAAGCAGAGTGTGGTAGCACACAGGAGAGCGCAGAGGTACATAGAATGGCAGTGTGCGGCACAAAAGTCAAAGATATCCTAACCTAACACAACGCAGCTTAACCAAACCAAACGTAATCCAGCTCAATCTAACGTGCGGCAACCACTATTTCTGGACAAACATGGGCCATGCAGAATATAGTATAGCACAGTAGAGCGCAGAAATTCACCGCATAGCAGTGTACAGCACAAAAGTCTAAAGTATCCTCTCCTAACCTAACCAAACGTAACATAGCCGAACACAACCTTACTCGGCCTAAAGTGCCTAGAGCACTACTGCTGGCTTCCCCACTGCCAAGCAGAATATACTAGAGCACAGTAGACCGCAGAAATCCACAGGATAGCAGTGTATGGTAGTAAAGTCTTTGCCATCCGATTCTAAACTGTCCAAACGTAACATAACTGAACGTTACCTAACTCAACATAATGCGCCACGACCGCTGCTGCTGGCCTCGCGATATCCAAGCAGAGAATAGCAGAGGAATGTAGAACGCCGAAATCGAACGAACCGCATTGTATAGCACAAGAATCAAAGATATGCCAGCCAAACCTAGCTAATCCTAGCCTAACCAAGCTGAGCGTAACTCAACCCAACTTGCCGATACCGCTTTATCTGGCGTCCACGGATGCAAGCAGGTGGTGGTAGCGCACAGTTGGGCGCAGAGTTCCGTAGAATATCAGTGTGTGGCATAAGAGTAGAAGATATCCTAACCTAACGCAACGTAACCTAACATAGCCGAACGTATTCTAGCTCAAGATAAAGTGACGCCACCACCATTGCTGGCCTCCAGAGAGTCGAAGAGAATACGGTAGAGCAATGTAGAGCGCAGGAATCCTCCGATGAGCATTGTATAGATAGAAAGCCAAATTCATCCGAACATAACCAAATCAAACATCCTACACAGACGTAGCATAAGTCAACCTAACGTAACGGAACCGCTACAACTTGCCTCCCCAGGTTGGATCATGGTATAGTAGAGCAATGTAGAACATATTAATTCAACGAATAGCAGTCTATAGCACAAGTGTCAAATCTCTCCTAGCCTAACCTAACCAAACATGACATAACCAAACGTAAACCAACTCAAACAAACGTGCCTGGATCTTTGTTGCTCACATCCCCAGAGACAAGCGGAATATGCTTGAGCACAGCAGAGCTCAGAAGTCCTCTGAATAGCAATGTGCAACACAAAAGTCAATGCTATCCTCTCCTAACATAACCTTATGTAACATAACATAACCTAACGTGGTGCGACCACTGTTGCTGGCCTCCGCGGAGACAATCAGGTACTAGCAGAGCAATGCAGAGCGCAGATATCGACCGAATAGCAGTGTATAGCACAAAAGCCAAAGCCACCCTAAGCCAACATAGCCTAACCTAGCAAAGCCGAACTTAGTGTAGCATTAGAGTACAGCAGATCGCAGAAATCCAACATATAGCAGTGTATAGCACAAAAGTCAAAGCCATCCTAGACAAACCTAACCAACACTATGCTAAGCAAACGCAACCTAACACAACATATTGCGCCGCGACCGCCACTGCCGGCCTCCTCAGAGTCGAACAGAGTATAGCAGAGCAACGAAGATCGCATGAATCCGCCGAATAATAGTGTATAGCACAAAAGTATATGTTACCCTCTCCTGTCCATACAAACGTATCATAACCATTCGCAACGTACCTCAGCCTAACGTGCCGGGACCACTACAGCAGGAAACCACATGGCCAAGCAGAATATACTTGAGCTCAGTAGAGCGTATAAATCCACCAATTAGCAGTGTATAGCACAAGAGTCGAAGCCACCCTAACCAAACTTATCCCAACCCAAGCAACCAAAACGTAGCATAGCCAAAACTAACGTGATACGACCACCACTGCTGGTCTCCCCAAATACAAGCAGCACATAATAGAGCAAAGTAGGGAGCAGATATGCAACGAATAGCAGTGTACAGCACAATAGCCTAAGCTACCGTAACCCAACATAACCAAACGTAGCATAACCAAATGCAACATATCACAGACTAACGTGACGAGACCGATACCCCTGACTTCACCATTGCCAAACAGAATATACTAGAGCGCAGTAGAGCGATGAAATCCACTGAGTAGCAGTGTATAGCAAAAAAGTCGAAGTTACCCTATGCTAACCTAAACAAACGTAACCTGACCAAACATAACGAAACTCAACCTGACGAGTTGAGAGCTCTATTTCCGGCCACCCCATCGCGAAACAAAGTATATTAGAGGAGTGTAGAACGCAGACGTCCATAGAAGAGGAGTGTATAGCACGGAAGCCAAAGACATCCTAACCAAACCCTTACAAACCTAACCTAACCGAACGTAACGTAACGCAAAGCTACGCGCCGCGGCCAAAATTTCTGGAATTCCCAGATCAAAGCAGAGAATGTTAGATCGTAGTAGAGGCAGAAATCCACCGAATGGCAGTGTATAGCACAAAAGTCAAAGCTACTCTGTCCAAACCGATTCAAACGTAGTCTAACCAAACGCAACACAGCTTAACCTAACGTGCCGGGAACAATATTGCTGGCCTCCCCAGAGCCAAGCAGATCACACTAGAGTACAGTAGAACACAGAAAGCCACCATATAGTAGTGTACAGCAGAAGTGTCAAAGGTATCCTAACCCAACCCGAACTAGCCTAGCCTAACCAAACGTAGAATAACTAAACGTAACGAGCCTAGGCCGCTATTTCTGGTCAACATAGAGACTAGCAGAACTTATTATAGCACAGTAGAGCGCAGGAATCCACCGTACAGCAATGTATAGGACAAAAGTTAAAGCCATCATAGCCAAACGTAGTCTAACCTAACCTGGCCAAACGTAACCTAAAAAATCCTAACGTGCCGAGACCACTATTGCTGGCCACCACAGCGCCAATCCGTGCATATTAGAGCATAGTACAGCGCAGAAATCCATCGAATAGCTATCTAGAGCACAAAGGTCAATGCTAACCTCTCCTAACCTAGCCAATCGTAACATTACCAAACGTAACATCACTCAACTTACTGTGGCGCGACCTCTATCGCTGGCCTCCCCAGGGCCGATCAGAATATAGCACAGCACAGTAAAGTCTATAGCGGAAAAGTCAATGCTACCCAAACGTAGCCCGGGCCTAAATAACTTAGTCAAACGAAGCCTAACTCATCGCAACGAGCTGCGACCACTATTGCTGGAAACACCAGGACCATGCAGAATATAGCACAGCACAGTAGAGCGCAGAAATACACCGAAAAATCGTGTTCACCACGAAAGTATATGCTATCCACAACTAACGCAGACAAACGTAGCCGTACCATACGTAGCCTGAATCCACCTATTGTCCCCAGAGCAGAATAGGGTATAGTAACGCAACTAGGAGTGCAGATATCCACCGAATAGCAGCGTATAGCAGAAAAGTCAATAATATCCTAACCTAATCTAACCAAACGTAACATAACACGACCTATCTTGCCGAGAGCAATATTGCCGACCTCCTCAGAGCCAAGCAGTGCGTATTTGAGCTCACTAGTGCGCAGAAATCCACCGAATAGCAGCTTGTACCGCAGAGGCCAATACTATCCTATCCATACCTAGCTAAACGTATCGAAAGCAGACGTAACCTAACCCAACCTGACGTGCAAGGGAAACTATTGCTGGCCACGCGAAAGCTAGGCAGGGTATAGCAGAGCAATGTGGAACGCTGAAACGCCCGGACAGCAGTGTACAGCAAAAAGTAGGATATACCCTATCCTAACCTGACATAACCTATCACAGTCCAACGTAACCAATCTCAACCTAACGTGCTTAGCAAACAATTGCCTGCTTCCACATCGCCAAGCAGGGCATATTAGAGGAGAGTGGAACGCAGAGGACCCGAGGATGACAATGAACGGTACGAAGGTCAAAGGTATCCCAACCAAACCAAAACAAACCTAACCTAACCGAAAGTAACCTGCCCCTACACTCGGCGCCGCGGCCACCATTTTAAGCATTCCCAGATGAAGGCAGGGAATATTAGATCGCAGGTAAGGGAAGAAATCCACCGAATATCAGAGCGTAGCACGAAAGTCAATGCTACCCATTCCTAACATAACCAAACGTAACCTAAGCGAACGAAGCTTAGCTCAACCTATCGTGCCGAGGCTACCATTGTTGGCCTCCCCATAGCCTATCAGAGCCAATTAGAGAGCAGCAGAGCGCAGAAGTCCACCGAATAGCTGTGTATAGCACAAAAGTCAAAGCTATCCAAATCAAATCTAACCAAACCTAACCTAACCAAGCGTAACATAACTCAAACCAACGGGCCGTGAGCAATCATCCAGGCGTCCACATAGACACGCAGAGTGTGATAGCGCACGTAAGACCGCAGAGGTCCATCGGAAGCAGTGAGTAGCACGAAAGTCGGAGCCATCCTAACCCTACAGAGCGTAACCTAACCTAGACGACCGTAATCTAACTAAACCCAGCCTGCTGCGACCACTACTGCTGCCCTCCAGAGAGCCAAGCAGAACATGCTAGGGCACAGTAGATCGCAGAAATTCAACGTATAGCGGTGTGTAGCACAAAAGTCAAAGCTATCCCAAACTAACCTGGCCAAACGTAATGCAAGCAAACGTAGCATAAACCTTCCTATTACGCCGAGACCACTATTGCTGCCCCCGTCAGAGCCAAGCGAAACATATTATAGGAGAGCAGAGCGCATATGTCCATGGAATCGCGGTGAATATCACAACAGTCCAAGATACACTATCCTGACATATCCAATCGTAACATTTCGAACGTAGCTTAACTCAACCGAACGAGCCGATACCACCCATGCTTGCTTCCCCACATCAAAGCAGAACATACTAGAGCACAGCGGAGCGATGAAGTCCACCGAAAGACAGTCAATACCACGAAAGTCAAAGCAATCCAAACCTAACCCAAACTAACATAACCTCACCGAACGTAGCCTAACTCAAACTAACGTTATGAGACCACTATTACTGACTTCCCCAGAGACCAGCCGAGAACAGTAGAGCAATGTAGAGCGCAAAAATCCTTCGAACTGCGGCGTACAACACAAAATCCGAAACTACCCCATCCTAACGTGACCAAGAGTAGCATAACCGAACGTAGCATACCAAAACGTGTCATGCCACGACCACTATTACTGGCCACCGTAGAGTCAAGCAGAGGATCGTACAACACAGTAGAGGGCAGAAAGCCACCAAATAGCAATGAACAGCACAAAAGTCAAGGATATCCAGACCTAACCAGATCCAACGTAACCTAACCAAACGTAGAGAAGCAGACACTAACGTGCCGCGAACACTATTGCTGGCTTCCACAGATACGAGTAGAGAATGATGGAGCGCAGTGGAGCGCATATGTCCATAGAACATCAGTTCTGAGCACATATGTCAAAGCTATCCTTATTCATCTCAACGTAACCAAACCGAGAAAAACGGAATCTAACTCAACCTAACATGCCGCGACCAGTATTGCTGGCCTACACAGAGCCAAGCAGAGCGTAATAACGGAGAGTAGTGCGCAGGAATCCACAGAATCGCATTGTATAGCTGAAGAATCGAAGCCCTCCGGACCTAACCGAAGCAAACGTAACCTACTCAAACGCAGCCTATCTCAACCTAACGTGCCGCGACCACTATTGCTGGTCTCCACAGTGTCATACAGAGCACAGTAGAGGAGAGTGGGGTGCAGAAATCCGTAGAATAGCAGTGTACAACAGACAAGCCAGGGAGATCCAAGCCAAAACCATACAAACATAACCCAACCTAACGTAGTCAAGCTCAACGTAACTTGTCGCGAGCACCACTGCTGGCCGCTACTGGGTCTAGCAGATTAGAGTAGGGTCCAGTGGAGCGCAGGAATCCTCCGAATAACCGTGCATTGCACGAAAGTCAAAGCTACCCTAACCAAACTTAACCAAAATTAACGTAACCAGGCGTAATATAACTCAACCTAACGTGCGGCGACCACTACTGCTGCCCCCCCCCCCCCCCCCGCCCCGCCGTGATGCGAGTTGAGTATAGCAGAGCAACGTACAGCACAGGAATCCGCCGAATGACCGTGTAAAGCACAAAAGTACAAGCTACCCTTTGCTAACATAACCAATCGAGATATAACCAAACGCAACATAACTCATACTAACGTGCCGAGGTAAATAATTCTGGCCCCACAGAGCCAAGCAGAATATACTACAGCACGGCAGGGCGAAGAAATCCACCGAATAGCAGTTTGTAGCACAAAAGTCAATGCTATTCTCTCCGAACCTAACTAAGCGAAACATAAGCAGACGTAACGTAACCCAACCTAACGTGCAACGAAAGCTATTGCTGGCCGCGCGACAGCTAAGCAGAGTGTATCAGTGCAATATGGAACGCTGAAGTCGCCCGAACATCAGTGTATTGCAAAATGTAGGTGGTACCCTTACCCAATCTGACTTTACCTAACCTAGTCAAACGTATCCAATCACGACCTGACGTGCCTAGCCCGCAATTGCTGTCCCCCCCACAGCAAAGCAGGGCATATTAGAAGAGAGTGAGGCGCAGAGATGCATACAGCGGAAGTTTATTGCACGAAGCTCAAAGATACCCTAACACAATCCAAACGAACTTAACATAACCGAGCATAACCTAGCGCAACCTAACGCGGCGCGGCCACAATTTCAAGGATTCTCAGATCGTAGCACGGAATATAAGATCACAGTAGAGCGAAGAAATCCACTCAAAAGCAGTGTATAGCACGAAAGTCAAAGCTATCCCGTCCTAGCATTACCAAATCTAACCGAACCGAACGTAATATAACTCAACCTAACCAGCTGCGAACGATATTGCTGTCTTCCCCAGGGCCATGCAGAACACATTAGAGGATAGTAGGGTGCCGAAATCCGCAGAACCGCAGTGTACAGCAAAAAAATCAAAGCTATCCAGGCTTTACCAATTCTAACATAATCTAACCAAACGTAACCTAACAAAAACTAACGTGCCACAGCCACTATTTTTGGCCTCCGCCGAGCAAAGCAGAACATATTAGAGCACAGAAGAGCGGAGAAGCCCGCCGAAAGGCAGTGTGTAACACAATGGGCAAAGGTACCCTATTCTAACCTAACCAATCATATAACCGCCAAATGTACAAGGCTCCATCAAACGTGCCGCCACAAATATTGCTGGCCTACCAACAGCCAAGCAGAAGATACTTGGGGAGAGCAGGGCGCAGAAATCCATAGAATCGGAGTGTACAGCAGAAAAGCCGAAGGTATTCCAGACAAACCCGAACTAAAGTAATCTAGCCTAACGTAACCCAACTCTACGTTACGAGCCGCGACAACAATTGATGGCTCGCCAGGTTCTAGCAGATGGGTGTAGAGCACAGACGAGGGCAGGTATCTACCGGAAAACGGTGTATAGCACGAAAGCGAAGGCTACCCTAACGAAACTTAGCCAAACCTAACCCAACCAAACGTAACATAGCTCAACCTAACGTGCACCGAGCACCATTGCTATCATCTCGAATGTCGAGCGGAGTAGAGCAGAGTGATGTAGAGCACAGAAATCCGCCGAATTGCAGTCTATTGCACAAAAGTCAAAGCTACCACGTCCTAACCAAACCAAGCCTAATCCAACCAAGCGTTATAAAACACATCCTCACGTGCAGCGTTCCTGAACGCCTATTGCTGGCGTTCCTGGGCCATGCAGAACATATTAGGGAAGAGTTGGGAGCATATAACCATAGAATCGTAGTGTATACCAGAAGAGTCAAAGCTCTCCGTACCATACCCATGCTAACGTAAACTTACCAAAGGTAACCGAGCTCAACCTAACATGCAGCGGCTACTATTTCTGACTTCTCCAGAGCAAAGCAGCGCATATTAGAGCACAGTAGAGCGGAGAAATCCACCGAAAAGCTCAATGTAGCGAAAAAGTCAAGGGTACCCTTTCCTTACCTAACCAACCGTAACGCTGCCAAACGTAGCCAAACCCAACCAAACGTGATGCGACCACCATTGCTGGTCTCGCCAGAGCCAAGCAAAAGATACTTGTGGAGAGCAGGGCGCAGAAATCCATAGAATCGCAGTGTACAGCAGAAAAGTGAAAGATATCCAAACCTAACCCAAACCAATGTAACCTAACCAAAAGTACCCAAACGTAACGCAACGTGCCGCGACCGCTATTTCCTTCCTTCCTGGGGTCTAGCAGACTAGTGTAGAGCAAAGTGGTGGCCAGGAATCCACCAAATAACGGCGTAGAGCACGAAAGGCAAAACTACCCTAACCAAACACAACCTATCCTAGCATAACTAAACGCAACTTAAAACAACCTAACGCGCCATGCCAATGTTGCTCTGATCCAGAGGGTGGAACGAAGTATAGTTGAACAATGTATAGCACAGAAATCCTCCGAACAGCAGCGTACAGCACAAAAGTCCATGCTACCCTATCCTAACCTATCCAAACATGATACAGCCAAACGCAAACTTACTTAACCTAACGAAACGTGTCAAATATCGCTGGCTGCCCAGTGCCAAGCAGAATATACTAGAACACAGTAGAGCGCAGAATGCCGCGAAATGTCAGTGTATATCAGAAGAGTCAAAGTTACGCTAATCTAACCTGGCCCAACCTAACCTAACCGAGCATGGAATGACTCAACCTACCGAGTCGAGACCTCTGTTGCAGGCCTCCCCAGAGCCAAGCAGAACATATTAGAGACAGTAGAGCCCAGGCATCTCCGCATAGCGGTGCATAACTCAAAAGTCAATACCATCCGAAACAAACGTAGCCTGTCATACCTTAACCAAACGTAACCTAACACAACGTATCGTGCCACGATCGCTATTGCTAGTCTCCACAGAGCCGAGCAGGGTATCGCGGAGAAACTTGGAGCGCAGAAATCCACCGAATAGCGGTGTATACCACAAAAGTCGGACCTACCCTGTCCAACCTAACCAATCGCAACGTTCCTAAGCGTATCTTAAGGAATGATATAGAGTCATGACCATCGATGCTGGTATACCCAAAATCGAGTAGAGTATAGTAGAGCACAGTATGGCGCAGGAAGCCACCAAATAGCAATGTATAGCACAAAAGTAAAAGATATCCTGACCTAACTAGACAAAAACCTAACCTAGACAAACGAAGCCTAACTCAAACTAACGTGCCGAGAACACTACTGCCGGCATCCCCAGGGCCAAGCAGAGCATGTTAGAGCATAGTAAAGCGCCAAAGTCCATCGAATAGCAGTGCATAGCGCAAAAGTCAAAGCTACCATGCCCTAACATATCAAAACGTAGCATAGGCAAACGTAACGTAGCCCATACTGACGTTCGACGAATGTTATCGCTGGCCACACCAGAGCTAAGCACAGCATAGCGGAGCAACCTAGAGCGCTGAAATCGTCCGCATATCAGTGTCTAGCACAAATGTCAAATCTATCCCAACCAAGCCCAACTAAGTAATTCCGGATCCAACGCAACATAACTCAACCTAACTTGCAGCGTCCACTATTACCGACGACCCCAGAAAAAATCAGAGCGTTGTAACGCACAGTGCAGCGCAGAGGTCCACAGAATCGCTGTTCGCAGAAGAAAATTCAAAGATATCCAGACCTTACCCATGCCAACATAAACAAACCAAACGTAACCTAACTCAAACCAAAATGCCGCGGCCACTATTTCTGGCATCACAAGGGCAAAGCAGAGCATATTAATGGACAGTAGATAGGAGAAGTCGACCGAATGGCAGTATATAGCACAAGAGTCAAGGGTACCCTATCCGAAGCTAACCAAACTTAACATAAGCAAACGCAACTTAACTCAGACAAACCTGCCGAGACCTATTACGCTGGCCTCCCCAGAGCGAAGCAGAATATACTAGAGCACAGTGGAGCGCAGGAATGCACAAAATTGCTGTGAATAGCACAGAAAGCCAAACCCATCTTGACCAAACTTAGCCTAACATAACCAAGCGGACGGAACCTGTGTCAACCAAACGTGCCACGCACATCATTGCTAGCCTCCCCAGAGGCAAGCAGAATAGACTATAGCACAGTAGAGCGCAGAAGTCCACCGAAAAGTAGTGTATAGCGCAAAAGACGATTATATCCGAACCTAACCTGACCTAACCTAACCTAGCCCTATGTAGCGTAACTCAACTTAAATTGGGGAGATCACAGCTGCTGCTATCCACGGGGCCAAGCAGAATATATTAGAGCACTGTAGGTCACAGATATCCATCAGAAAGCAGCGTAAAGCACTAAAGTCAAAGTTACCTATCTTAACCTAACCAAACGTAACCTATCTCAACCTAACGAGCCACGACCTCTATTGCACGCCTCCCCAGAGTCGATCAGAGCGTAGAAGGGCAACGTAGGGAGCATAAATCCAACGAATAGCAGTGTATAGCACAAAAGGCGAAGATATCCTGACCTAACCTGAACTAATTTAAACTAAATGGACGAAGCATGGATCTACACATCGTGCCGCGACCATAGCCGCTGGCATCCCCGGAGCCAATCGGAATACATTAGAGCACAGTATATAACAGAAATCGACCGAAATGCAGTGTACAGCACAAAAGTCAAAGCAATCCCTACCACTCATAGCGCAGTGTATAGCGCAATAGTTAAAGCTGTACTTCCCCAACTTATCCAATCGTAACATAGCCGAGCGCAAAATAACTCAATGTTGTGTGCCAAGACCGCTATTTCTTTCCTCACCAAAGCAAATCAGGGCACATGAGAGCGCTGTAGAGAGAAGAAATCCACCGAATAACTGTGCATAGCACAGAAGTCAAAGCTGTCCCGTCCTAAACTAACCAAATCTGCCCTAACAGAAGGTAATATAACTCAGCCGAGCGTGACAAGACAGCCATCGCTTGCTTCCTAAGAGTCGAGGAGAGTATAGTAGAACAATGTAGAGCGCAGAAATCCACCGAGTGGCAGTGTATAGCACAAAGGTCAAAGCTACCCTATCCTAGCGTAACCAAGCGTAATATTACCTAACGTAGCCTGACAAAGCCTATCGTGCCACGAACTATATTGCTGACATACCCAGAATCGAGCAGTGAGTAGTAGAGCACAGTAGGTGTAGAGCGCAGGAAGCGAACAAATAGCGATGTATAGCACAAAAGTCAAAGAAATCCTAACCTAATCAGTCCTAGCCCAACCAAGCGAAATGTAGAGTAACTGAACCTAACTAGCCGAGACCTCTATTCCAGGCCTGCGCAGAGCCCAGCAGAACACATTGGAGTATAGTAGACCGCAGAAAGTCACCGAATAGCAATGTACAGCACAAAAGTCAAGGCCACCCTTACCGAACATAATCTAATCTAACATAACCTAACGTTACCTGACTCAACCTATCGTTCCACGGCAGACATTGCTGGCCTTTCCGGAGACGAGTAGAGTATACTAGAGGTACGAAGGCCGCAGAAGTCCCCCGAATAGCAGTGTATAGCACAAAAGTTAAGGTCACCCTAACCGAACATAGCCTAATTTAACATAACCTAACGTTACCTTACACAACGTATCGGGCCATGGCAGACATTTCTGGCCCCTCCGGAGCCGAGTAGAGTATACTGGAGCTACGAAGGGCGCAGATGTCCACTGAATAGCAGTGTAAAGCACAAAAGACAAAGACACCCTATCCCAACCTAACCAAACGTAACATTGCCAAACGCAAACAAACTTTACCTAACTTGCCTGCGCCACTATTGCTGGCCTCCCGCCAGACAAGCATAGCATATTAGAGTGCGGCAGAGCGCAGAAATCCATAGAATCGCAGTGTACAGCAAAAAAGTCGGAGATTAACGTACCAAACCCAAACTAACGTATCCAAACCAGACATAGCAAACTCATAATATCGTGTCGCAACCACTATTGGTGGCCTCCACGGGGCCAAGCAGATTAGAGTATAGGACACTAGAGGGCAGGGATCCACCGAATAACTGTGTATAGCATGAAAATCAAAGCTAACGCACCCAAATTTATCCTAGCCTAACGTAACCAAACGCAACATAACTCAACCTAACGTGCCACGAGCACTATTTCTATCACCCCGAATTTCGAGCTGAGTATAGTAGAGCAAAGTAGAGCCCAAAAATCCACCGAAGAGCAGTGTATAGCGCAAAAGCCAAAGCTGCTGTTTCCTAACATTACCAATCGTAACATAACGAAACGTTATGTACCTCAACCTATCGTGCCGAGACCACTATTGCTGGCTTCCCCAGAGACAAGCAGAACACACTAGAGCGCTGTGGAGTGCAGAAGTCCACCGAAAAGCAGCCTTTACCGCGAATGTCAAAGCAATCCGTACACAGACCGATCTAACATAACTTCACCTAACGTAGCATAACTCAGTCTAACGTGCCGAGACCACTAATGCTGGCATTCCCAGAACCAAGCAGAACACTTTAGTGGAGGGTATAACGCAGAAATCCATAGAATCGCAGTGTGTACCAGAAAACTCAAAGCTACCAGAACCTAACACAGAACCATCCAAACATAGCCAGATATGGCATATCTCAACCTAGCCTGCCGAGACAGCTATTGCTGCCCTTGCCAGAGCCATGCAGGCCATTCCGTAGCTCAGTAGAGCGCAGTAATCAATGGAGCAGCAGAGCTCAGTACAAAAGTTAAAGTTATCCTCTCCAAACTTAACTTGACCCAACCACACCGCACGAAACCTGACCCAACATAGAGTGCCGAGACCACTATTGCTGGTCTTCGCGAAGACAACCTGAAGCCATTAGAGCACTATAGGGCGCAGAAATCTACCAAATAGCAGCTTATAGCACAAAAGTCAAAGTGACCCTAAACAAACTTAACCGAACATAGCCCAACTAAATGGAACCTAACTCAAAGAAACGTGCCAGGAACGCCATTGCTGGCCTCCCCGGCCACATGCAGATGATAGTACAGCAATACAGAGCGCAGATATCGACCGAATAGCTGTGTACAGCCCAAAAGTCAAAGCCATCCAATCCAAACTTAACCGAACCTAACCTAACCAAACGTAAACGATCTCAAGCAAACGTGCCGCGACGGCTAGTGCTGACATCCGCGGATTCATGGAGATGCCAGTAGAGCAATGCAGTACACAGGTATCGGCCGAAAAACACTGTATTGCACAACAGACACAGCTAACCTAAACAAACATAGCCCAACCTTGCCAAGAAAATTCTGTCCTCTACAGTACAAAGCAGGGAGTATTAGATCACATTAGAGCGCAGAAATCCCCCGAATAGCAGTGTACAGCACAAAACTCTAAGCTAACCTATCCTAACCTAACCAAACGTAATATAACCAAACGCAACCTAGCGCAGACAAACGCGACGAGACCAATACTGCTGCCCTCACCATTGCCAAGCAGAATATACTAGAGCACAGTAGAGCGCAGAGGTCCACCGAATAGCAGTGTATAACACAAACGTCGAAGTCATCCTGACCAAACTCAACCCAACCTGTCCAATCCAA
>NW_016913174.1:1970-2554 GCF_001483705.2 Eufriesea mexicana | reverse complement strand
ATCCAAACTAAATATAAATAAACGTAACAAACCTTAACCTAACGTGCCGAGGCCACAATTGCTGGCCTCTCCAGAGACAATCAGGGCAAATTCGTTCACAGTAGTACGCAGAAATTTCCGAATAGCTGTGCATAGCTCAAAAGTGTAAGGTATCCTGGCCAAATTGAGCCCAACCTAACCTAATCGAACGTAACACATCTCATCATAACGTGCAGGGGCCACTATTGCTGACCTTCCTAGTGCCAAGCTGAACACGCTAGAGCTCTGTAGAGCGCAGAAGTCAACCGAATAGCGGTGTACAGCACACTAGTCGTAGCTATCCGCTCGTAACCTGACCAAACGTTGCATAACCAAGCGCAACGTAACCCAACATGGGGTGCCACAACCACTATTGCTAGCCTCACGAGGGCCAAGCTGAGTTTAACGGGCCAATGTAGGACTCTGAAATCGACCGAATTACATTGCATAGCACAAAGGTCAGAGCTATCCCATCCAAACATAGCCAGACGTATCCTGACCCAATGTAATATAATTCAACCAATCTTGCCGCGACCACTGTTGGTGGCGCCCCAGGCGCAAGCAGA
>NW_016913174.1:0-1674 GCF_001483705.2 Eufriesea mexicana | reverse complement strand
CGAACCACTATTACTCGCCTGCCCACAGTGGAGCAGGGTATAGTAGAGCAATGTAGAACGTGTAAACTCAACGAATAGCGGTCTATAGCACGAGAGTCAAAGCTATCCTAGCCTAACCTAACCAAACATGACATAACCGAAGGTAACCTAACTCAACCTAACATGACTGGACCCCTTTTTCCAGCCTCCAGCCAGACAGGCAGGTGCTAGCGGAGCAATGCAGAGCGCAGATATCGACCAAATAGCGGTGTATAGCACAAAAGCCAAAGCTACACGAAACAGACATAGCCTTACCTAGCCAATCCAAGCGTAACCTATCACTACCCAGCTAGCCGAGACCACTATTTCTGACGGAGCGTAGTAGAGCAATGTGGGACGCCGAACTCCACCGAATAGCAGTGAAGAACACAAAAGACTATACTGCCCTATCCTAACCTGACCAAACGTGACATAACAAAACGCAACATGACTCAGACAAACGTGGCGAGACAAATACTGCCTGACACCCCATAGCCAAGCAGAATATACTAGGGTACAGCAGAGCGCAGTAAACCACCGCATTGCAGCGTATAGTAGAAAAGTGGAAGCTATCCCCACCAAAGCCACCTTAACCTAACCAAACCGAACGTAGTATAACTCAACATGAAGTGCCGAGACTAGTATAGCTGGCCATCCCAGAGCCCAGCAGAGCATATTAGAGCAATGTATAGCGTAAAGATCCTCCGGAGAGCGGTGTATTGCACAAAGTCAACTTTATCCTGTCCTAACTTATCCAAACTTAATATAAATAAACGTAACGTAGCTTGAACTAACGTGCCGAGGCCACAATTGCTGTTCTCCACAGAGCCAAACAGAACAGTAGATTGCAGAAATGCACCGAAATACTGATTACAGCACGAAAGTCGAAACTATCCAAACCTGAACAGAACAAACGTACCCTAACCATACGCGGTCTAACCCTACCTATCGGGCGGAGAGCACTACAACTGGCCTCCCCAGAGTCGAGCAGAGTATAGTAGAGCAATGCAGAGAGCAGGAAACGACCGAATGGCAGTGCATAGCACAAAAGTCGAAGCTGTACCCTCCTAACCTGACCAAACGTATCACAACCTAACGCCGCCTAACACAAGCTACCGTGACGATGCCACAGTTGCTGGCCCCTCAGCGCCAAGCCGAGCATATCAAAGCACAGTGGAGCTCAGAAATTCAGCGAGTAGCACTGTACATCGCAAAAGTCAAAGCCATCCCAAGCAAACCTAGCCTAACCTCACCTAACCTAACCGAAAGTATCGTAACACAGCCAAACGTGCCACGGCCACTATTGCTGGCCTCCTCAGAGACAAGCAGATGCTAGTGCAGCAATGCAGAGTGCAGATTTCACCCGCATAGCAGTTTACGGCACAGAAGTCAAAGCCAACCTAACCAAGCTTAACCTAACCAAACCTAACCTCGCTAAACGTATCTGAATCAAACGTGCAACGTCCGCTATTGCTGTCCTCGCCAGATTCAAGAAGATGCCAGTAGAGCAATGCAGCGCACAGGTATCTACAGAATAGCAGGGTATAGCACAAAAGTCAAAGATACCCTATCATAACCTAGCCAAACGTGACTTAACAAAACGTGACATAACTCATCCTAACGTGCCGAGACCTCTATTGCTGCCGTCCACAGGGC
>NW_016913173.1:607-10404 GCF_001483705.2 Eufriesea mexicana | reverse complement strand
TCGACTCTCTGGATGCCAGCATAAGTGGACATGGCTCGATAGGTTGTGTTAGGCTACGTCTGGTCCGATTACGATTTGTTAGTTTCGGATAGGGTAGCTTTGACTTTCGTGCTATACACTGCTAATCGTAGGACGTCTGTGCTCTACATCGATCTACTGTACTCTGCTCGAAACTGGGGAGGCGTGTAATAGTGGGATCGGCACGTCAGCTTGAGGTAGATAACGTTTTGTTATGTTACGATTGCAAATGTTAGGATAGAACAGCTTTGGCTTTTGTGATATAGACTTCTCTGCGGTGGATTTCTACGCTCTTCGTTGCGCTACTATACTATGCTCGACATTCAGGTTGATAGCAATCGCGCTCGTGGCACCTTGGATTGAGTTATGTTACGTTTGGTTACGTCAGGTTAGGATCAGTTTGGGCAGGGTAGCTTTGACTTACACGCTGTACACAGTTATTCGGTGCATTTTGCCCTCTACAGTGCTATACTCTAATCTGCTTGGCACCGTGGATGCCAGCAATAGTGGTCGCCTCACGATATGATGAGTTTGCTATGTCGGGCTGGGATACGTTAGTTTGGGTTTGGAATATATATCTTTGACTTTTCTGCTGTACACTCCTATTCTATGGATCTCTGCGCTCTACTCTCCTCTAACAGGTTCTGCTAGTCTCAGGGGAGGCCAGCAATAGTGGTGTCGGCAGATTAGGTTGAGTTTGGCTACGTTTGGCAATGTTACGTTTGGTTCGGTTATGACAGGATGTCTTTGACTTCTGTGCTATACCCTGCTGTTCGGTGGCCCTCTGCGCCCATCGTATCCCTAGTATACTCTACTCGGCTCTGGAGAGACCAGCAATGTCTGCCGTGGCACGATAGGTTGAGTTAGGTCACGTTATGCTTTGTTAGATTATGCTATGTTCGATTAGGGTGGCTTTGTCTTTTGTGCTATACACTGCTATTGGTGGCTATCTGTGCTCTACTGTGGTATAGTACATTCTGCTTGGCGCTGGAGATGTCAGCATTAGTGGCCTCGGCACGATAGGTTGAAACAGGATACTTTCGGTTAGGTTATGTTGGCTTTGGTTAGGTCCGTGTAGCTTCGACCAGTCTGCTATACACTGCGAATCTATGGACTTCTGCGGATTAATCTCCTCTATTATGCTCTGCTCGACTCTGGGGAGGCCAGTAATTGTGCTCTCGGCATATTAGGATGAGTTAGGCTACGTTTGGTTAGGTTATGCTAGTTTGGGTTAAGTTCGAATTGCTTTGACTTTCGTGGTATGTACTGTTCTTCGGCAGACTTCTGCGCTGTACTGTGCTCTAGTATGTTCTGCTGGGATATGGGGAGGCCAGCAACAATGCTCTCGTCACGTTAGGTTGAGATGAAAAACGGTCGACCAGGTTACGTTTCTTTAGGATACGTTTGGTTAGTCAATGTGGGCATGCTAAAGTCTGGATAGCTTCGACTTTTCTGCTGTACATTGCGACTATATGGATATCCGCGCCCTACTCCCCTCTAATATGTATTGCATTGCCCCCGGGAGGCCAGCAATAGTGGTAGCGACACGTTACCTTGCATTTGGCTACGTTAGGTTAGGTTAAGCTCTTTTGGGTTTGGTTTGGATATCTGTGACATTTCTGCTGTACACTGCGATTATATGGATTTCTGCGCCCCGCTGTGATCTAATACGTTCTGCTTGACTATGGGGAGGCCTGTAGTATTGGCCTCGGCGAGTCAGCCGGAGTTATATTGCGTTTGGCTATGTTTAGTTCGGTACGGTTAGGATAGGGTATCTCATATTTCTGTGCTATACACCGCTTTTCGGACCATTTCAGCGTTCTGTATTGCTCGGCTCTACTCTGCTTAGCTCTCACGAGAGCAGCAATAGCGGTCGCGGCACGTAAGGTAGTGCACAAATACGTCTGCTTATGTTTCATTTAGTTAGGTCTGGATAGGATAGCTTTGACTTTTGAGCTATAAAATACATCTCGGAGGATCGCTGCGCTTTACAGGGCTCTAATATTGTCCGGTTGGCGCTGTGGGTGCCAGCAATGGAGGTCCCCGCACGTTAGTTTAAGTCAGGCTTCGTTCGGCTTGGTTAGGTTTTGTCAGTTCAGGTTAGGAAGTTTCTGACTTTTGTGCTCCGCACTTCTGTGCGGCGGATTCCTGCGCTCTAATGTAATCTAGTATATTCTGCTTTGCTCTCGGGAGGCCAGCAATCGTGTTATAGGCATGTTAGGGTTAGTTAGGTTTCGTTTGAATATGCTACTTTTGGCTAGGTTAGGACAGGATAGCTTAGACTTTTGTGCTATACACACTGCTTCGGTGAATTTCTGTGCTCTACATTGCTCTACTAAATTCTGGTCTACACTTGGGAGGCCAGCAACAGTGGTCGCGGCACGTTAGGTTCGGCTAGAACACGTTTGGTTGGGTTAGTTTTCGTTGCTTCGAGTCAGGATAGCTTCGACTTTTGCAATACTCACTGCTATTCTATAGACCTCTGAGCTCTACCGTGCGCCGCCACACACTGCTTGTGTCTGAGGACGCCTGGAATAGTGGCCGCTGCACGTTAGGTTGTGTCATTTCGCGTTCGGTGAGGCTACGTTTTGCTATGTTCGGTTGGGATGGCTTTGACTTTTGTGCTCTACACTGCTATTCCGTGGATTACAGCGCCTCACATAGCTCTGCTATAGTCTGCTCGGCTCTCGCGGGGCCAGCGATAGTGGTCGTGGCACGCCAGATTTTGTTACGTTACGTTTGGTTATGATAAGTTTGGACAGGTTTGGATGGGATAGCTTTGACCTTATTCCTATACACTGCTCTTCCGTCGATTTCTGCCCTCTACTGTGCTATAATATGCTCTGAATGCCTCTGGGGATGCCAGGAATTGTGGTCTCGGCGCGTCAGGCTCAAATATGCTACGCTTGCTTAGGTTATGTTCGCTTGGGTTAGGTACTGGCAGCTCTGCCTTTCGTGTTATACAATGTTGTTCTATGGAATACTGCGTTCTAGTGTGCTTCTCTATGCTCTGCTGGTATCCGGGGAGGCCAGTAATAGTGGTCGCGGCACGTTACTTTTGGTTATGTTACATTTGGTTGGGTCGCGATTCGTTAGGTTAGGAAAGGATTTCTTCCACTTCTGGCTATACACTGCCATTCGGTGGGTTTCTGCGCTCTTCATAGATCTACCATACCCTGCTCGACTCCGGGGAGGCCAGAAGTAGCGGCCACGGCGTGCTAGGTTGGGTTAGGATACGTTTGGTTGGTTTACGTTAGCATGGGTAAGATAGTAGAGAGTAGAAAGCAGAAATCCATAGAGTCGCTGTGAAAACCGGAAATGTCGTAGCTACCCATACCAAAAGAACAAAACGAAAAATAGTCTAACTCAGCCCAACTTGCCGAGGCCGCTATAGTTGCCCTCCCCAGAGCCAAGCAAGATAAACTAGCTCGCAGCAGATCACAAATATCCACCGAATAGCAGTGTTCGACACAAAAGTTAAAGCTATCATGTGCAAACATATCCTGAACCAGCCTAGTCGTACGTAACCTGACTCGGCGTAACGTAGAGATACCACTGTTTCTGTCCTTACATAGAAAAGCTGAAAGCATTAGAGCACTGTAGGGCATAAAAATCCACCTAATAGCAGAACGCAGCACTAAAGTTCAAGCTATCCCCTCCTAACCTAAGGAATCGTAATATAACCAAACATAGCCTGACTCAAGCTAACCAGACGAGACCGACATTGTTGCCACCCCAGAGCCAAGCAGGACATACTAAAGCATACCAGAGCACGGAAGCCCACCGAATGGCAGTGTACCGCACAGAAGTTAAAGATATCCTGACCAAGCTTAGCCTGACCCAACCTAACCGAACGTAACCTGACGAATCATAACGTGCTGAGACCACTGTTGCCGGCCTTCCCAGAGCCAAGCTGAAAATATTATGGCACTGTAGGGAGAAGAAATCCACCTAACATCAGACCATCACACTAAAGTCTAAATCGTCCTCTCCTTGCCTAACCAACCGTAACATAACCAGCCTAACCCAACTATACCTAACGTGCCGCGACCACTATTGCTGGCCTCCCCAGAGCCAAGCGGAACACGTTCGTTGAGGGTAGGACGCAGCGGTCCATATAATCACTGTGTATATAAGAAAATTCAAAGCAACCCAAGCCTAACCCGAACAAATTGGACATAGATAAACATATCTTGACTAAGTCTAACGCGCCGACACCGCTATTGTTGCCCTCCACTGAGCCAAACAGAATATACTAGAACACAGTAGACCGCAGAAATCCACCGAATAGCAGTGTATAGCGCAAAAGTCAAAGCTATACTAACCAAACACGGCCTAACCCAACCTAGCCGGACGTAGCCTGACCCATTATAACCTGCCGAGGCCTCCCTTGCTGACCTTTCCAGAGCCAAGCTGAAAATAATAGAGCACTGTAGGACGCAGAAATTCTCATAATAGCAGACTAGATCACTAAAGTCGAAGCCATCCTCTCCTAGCCTTACCAACCGTAACATAACCGAACATATCCCAACTCAACCTAACGTTCCGCGAACACCACTGCTGGCCTCCACACAGTCAAGCGGAACACGTTTGTGGAGAGGAGACCTCTGAAATCCATATAATCGCGGAGTATGTCAGTAATGCCAAGGCTACCCGAACCTAACCCGAACAATCCGAACATAGCCAAACATACCCCAATCAACTTAGCGTGCCGTGCCGCTAATATTGCCATCCCCAGAGCCAAGCAGGGCGTACTTGAGCACAGTAGAGCGCAGGAATCCACCGAATAGCGGTGTACACCACAAAAGTTAAAGATGTGCCCACCAAACTTAGCCTGGCCCAACCGTACCGAGCGTAACCTGACGCAATGTAACGTGCAGATGATACAATTGCTGGCCTTCCCTGAGCCATGCTGAAGGCGTTAGAGTGCTCTATGGTGCAGGAATCCACCCAATAGCGGACCATAGCACTGAAGTCAAAGCCATACTCCCCTACCATAACCAACCGTAACATAACTGACCATATACCAACTCAACCTAACGTGCCGCGAACACTTCAGCTGGCCTCCACAGAGTGAACATGGACATACTAGAGCGCAGCAGAGCGCAGAAGCCCACCGAGTAGCAGTATACAGCTGAAAAGTAAAAGATACCCTGACCAAGCTTAGCCTGACCCAACCTAACCGAACGTAACCTGACTTATCGAAGCGTGCCGAGACCGCTATTGTTGCCCCCCCCCCAGATCCTTGCAGGACGTACTAGAGCACAGTAGAGCGCAGAAATCCACAGAATAGCAGTGTACAGCATAAGAGTTAAAGCTATCATCACAAATCTTGGCCTGACCAGACCTAACCGAGAGTAACGTGACACAATATAACGTGCCGAGGCTACTATTGCTGGCCTTCCCAGAGCCATGCTGAGGCCGTTAGAGCACACTGTGGCGTAGGACTCCGCCTAACAGCAGACAATAGCACTAAAGTCAAAGCCATCTTCTCCTAACCTAACCGATGGTAACATAACCAAACGTAACCTAACTCTACCTAACGTGCCGTGACCACAATTGCTGGCCTCCGCTGAGACAAACAGAGTATTGTATAGCTATATAGAGCAAAGAAATCCAACGAACAGCATGTATAGCAAACAAGTCGTATGCATCCTATCCAAACGTATCTAGGCGTGATAAAATCAAACGTAACCTATCTTTACCTGACGTGCCGAGAGTAATATTGCTGGCCTCCATATAGGTAAGCAGAATAGGCTAGAGCGCAGTATAGCGCAGAAGGGCTCCACATAGCACGGTAGAGCAAAAAAGTCTAAGATATCCTAGCCTAACCTTAGTCACTCTAACCTAGCCATACGTATACTAACTAAACCTAGCGAGCCGAGTTCACTATTGCCTGCTTCCCCATCGCCGAGCAAAACGTATTAGAGGAGCGTGGAGCGCAGAAGTCCATAGAAAGGCAATGTATATGGAAAAGTGATATCTGTTCTAACCAAACTCAGAGTAACCTAACGTATCCAAGCGTATCATATCTCAACCTAACGTGCCGAGGACACTATTGCATTCCTCCCCAGAGCCGAGCACTATATACTACAGCACAGTAGAGCAGAGTAATCCAACGCATTGCAGTGTAAAGCATAAAAGTCTAAGATAAACTGACATAACCTGTCCTAACCAAACTTAACCGAACGTAGCCAAGCTGAACGTATCGTGCGGATAATACTATTGCTGGCAGCCCCAGAGACATGCAAAGCATATTAGAGCAATGTAGAGCGCATAAACCCAAGGAGTAGCAGTGTACAGCATAAAAGTCATAGCTGTCCAAACCAAACCTAGCCTACCCTAACCTAACGAAACGTAACTTATCCCATAATACAGTGCCACGACCGCCATTGCTGGCCTCCCCAGGGTAGAGTAGGGTATAGTAGAGCAATGTGGAGCGCAGATATCCACCGAATAGCAGTGTACAGCACAAAAGTCTAAGCTACCTTATCCTCATCTAGCCAAACGTAACATAACCGAACATAACATATCTCAGGCAAACGTGCCGAGACAACTATTGCGGGCCTCCCCAAAGCCAAGCAGGACATACAAGAGCACAGTAGAGCGCACATATCTACCGAATAGACGTGTATAGCGCAAAAGTCAGAGCTATGCTGCCCTAACCTAACAAAACGTGACGTAACCTAACGTAACATAACTGTTCCTGACGCGCCGAGACCCCTATTGCTGCCATCCCCTGAGACAAGGAGATCAAATTTGAGGAGAGTAGAGCGCAGATATTATAGAATCGCAGTGTACAGCAGAAAATTCTTAGACATCCAAGCCGCACCCAAAGCCATAGCTATCCTGGCCTAACGTAACAAAACTTAACCCAACCAAACGTTACCATTCGCAACCTAGCGTGCCTATGCAACTATTACTGGACACACAATAGCCAAGCAGGGCATACAAGGGCAGGGTAGAGCACAGAGGTCCATGGAATGGCAGTATATAGCACGAAAGTCTGGGAAATCCTAACCCAACACAGACAAAGCTAACCTAACCAAACGTAGCCTAACACGACGTAACTCGCCGAGGTATCTATTTATGGAATTCCCCGAGCGAAGATGGGAATATTAGATCGCAGTAGGGTGCAGAAATCCAACGTATAGAAGTGTACAGAACAAAGGACGTAGCTATCCTGTCCGGACATATCCAAGCGTAACGTAACCAAACGCAGCCTATCTCAATCTAACGTGCCGATACCTCCATTTCTGTGCTCTCCAGCACCAAGCAGAGAATACTAGAGCACAGTAGAGCGCGGATATCCAACGAATAGCAGTGTGTAGCACAAAAGTTAAAGACATCCCGACCAAACATAACCAAACCTAACCTAACCTAACGTAACATAACCCAACCGAACGTGCCACGACCCCTATTGGTGTCCTCCCCAGAGACAAGCAGATGCTAGTAGAACAACGCAGTGCACATATATCCACCGAATAGCGGTCTATAGCGCAAGATTCAAAGCTGTCCTGGCCTAGCCAAGCCAAGCTTAACATAACTCAACTTAGCGCGCCGAGACCACTATTGGTGGCCTTCACAGAGCCGCGCAGAACACAGAGCACAGTAGACAGCAGAAGTCTACCGAATAGCCGTGTGTAGCGTACGTGTCAAGGCTATCCTATCCTAACCTAACCCAACGCAACATGGCCCACCGTTATGTATCTCAAACTAACGTGCCGAGACCACCATTGTTGGCCTCCACAGAGCCCAGCAGAACATATTAGAGCACAGCAGAGCGTATAACGCAACCTTACAGCAGATTCCAGCAGAAAAGTCAAAGCTAACCTATCCTGACCTGACCAAACGTAATGTAACCAAACGTAACCCAACACATCCTGACTTCCCGAGCCAACTATTGCAGCATCCCCAGAGTCAAGTAGAACATACTAGCGGAGGATCGCGCGGAGGAATCCACGGAAACGAGGTGCATATCACAATAGCCGAAACTGCCGTGTCCTAACCAAACCAAACGTATCATAATCGAACATTATGTATCCCAAACTACCGTGCCGGGAACATTATTACTGCCCTGCGCCGAGTCGACCGGGGCACAGTGGAGCCTGTAGAGTATGTACTGCGTAGAAATCCACCGAATAGCGCTGTATAGCACAAAAGTCATAGCTACCCTATCCAAACCTAACCAATCGAAGCATCACCAAACGTAGCCCAGCAAAGCCTATCGTACCACAGCCACAATTGCGGGCCTGCTCGTGGTGGAGCAGGGTATAGAAGAGCGCAGTAGTGCGCATGAAACCACCAAATGGCAATGCATAGCACAGAAGTCAAAGATATCTTAACCTAAACAGACCTAACCTAACAATACTAAATGTAGGATATCTAAACTGAACGTTCCGCGACCACTATTACTGGCCTCCCCAGAGCCGAACAGAATATAGTAGAGCAATACAGAGCGTAGGAACCCACAGAATTTCAGTGCGTAGCGCAAAAGTCAATGTTACCCTATCCTTACATGACCAGACATAAAACAGCCAACGTAACCAATCCCAACATATCTTGCCTAGCCAACTACTTCTGGCCTCCCCAATGCCAAGAAGGGCATATTAGGGGAGAGTATAGCCTAGTGGTCCACAGAATGACAGTCTGTAGCACGAAAGTCGGACATACCCTAACCTAACCAAACGTAACGTAACCAAACGTGATCTACCACACCCTAACGTGCCAACGCCACTATTGCTCACCTCCCCAGAGAGAGGTGGGATATCCTACAGCACAGGAGAGTGCAGAAACACGCCGCAATTAAGAGCATAGCACAGAAGTCAAAGTTATCCCAAAATAACCTGTCCCAGCATATCGTAGCCGACCGTAGCCAACCTAAACGTAACATGCCGCGGCCACTATTGCTGACATCCGCAGAGGCAAGCAGAATATGATAGAACACAGTGGAGCACACAGGTCTGTACAATGGCTGTGTATAGCACGAAAGACATAGTTGTCCTAACCTAATCCAAACAAACCTAACCTAACAAAACGTAACCTGACAAAACCTAACCAGCCGCCTCCACTACTTCTGGAATTCCCAGAGCAAAGCAGGGAATATTAGATCACAGTAGAGTGCAGAAATCCACCGAATAGCAGCGTATGGCGCAGGAGTCAGAGCTAGCCTACCCTAACATAACCAAGCATAATAAGACCAAACGCAACCTGACACAGCCTAACTTGTCTAGGCCACGGTTCCTGCCCTCCCTAGTGCAGAGCAGAATATACTAGTGCACAGGAGATCGCAGAAATTGGCCGCGCTGAAGTGCAAAGAACAAAAGTCGAAGATACCCTAACATAACCTGACATAACTGAACCTAGCCGAACGAAGCCTATTTCTACCTATCGTGCCGAGACCACATATGCTGGCCTCCACGGATTCGAGGAAAGTACGGTAGAGCAACGTAGTGCGAAGAAATCCACCGAATAGCAGTATATAGCACAAAAGTAAATCTATCCTATAATGACGTTTGCAAACGTAATATAAGCAAACGTAGCCTAGCTTAACCTAACATGCCGAGACCACTATGGCTGGTCTCCCCACAGTCGAGCAGGGTATAGTAGAGCAGTGTAGAGCGCAGAAATCCGCCGAACACCAAGGTATAGTGCAAAAGTCAAAGTTAACCTATAAAAACCTAACCAAACTTAATATAGCCAAACGTAACCTAACTCAGCCTAACGTGCCTGCACCACTATTGCTGACCTCCACAAAGCAAGGCAGAATATATCGAAGC
>NW_016913173.1:0-540 GCF_001483705.2 Eufriesea mexicana | reverse complement strand
ATTACAAAAGTCAAATTTATGCTAACCAAACGTATCCCAACTTAACATAACCATACGTAACATAACTGAACCTAACATGCCAAGAGCACTATTTCTGGCGTCCACAGAGACAAGCACACTGTGATAGCGCAAAGGAGAGCGCTGGAGTCCATAGAATTGGAGAGTATTGCATAAAAGTCAATGCAACCCTGACCAAACATAACCTAACGAAACGAAACCGAAAGTATCATAACTCATCATAACGTGCAGAGACCGCTATTGCTGGGCTTCCCAGTGCCAATCTGAACACGCTAGAGCTCTATAGAGCGCTGAAGTCCGCCGAAGATCGGTGTATAGCACGAAAGTCAAAGCTATCGCCTCCTAACCTTGCCCATCGTAATATTACGAAACGGAACCTAACACAATATAACGTCCCGCGACCACTACTGCTGGCCTCACAAGCGCCATGCAGAACATATTAGCGGGAAGTAGGTCACAGAAATCCATAGAGTCGCAGTGTATAGCAGAGAAATAGAAGCTATCTGATCCTTACCAATGCCA
>NW_016913172.1:0-699 GCF_001483705.2 Eufriesea mexicana | reverse complement strand
TTGCATTAATAAGGAGGAAAGATACTATGGGCGTGCTATAGCCATTGCAATGCTATAGAATATCCCTGGAAATTTCAATTTTATTCACATATACGACATACATATACGACTGTTGTCGTGGTGAGCTAACTCTCTTGCGTAACTAAGGCGGAAAGGTTCCATTGGCGTGCTATAGCCACTGCAGTGCAACAGAATCTGGCTGGAAAATATAATTATATAGATAGTTTCGACTAATATCGGGGTGAGCTAACTTTCTTTCATTAATAAGGAGGAAAGATACTATTGGCGTGCTATAGCCGTTGCTATGCTACAGAATCTGGCTGGAAGATTCGATTTTATTGACATTGTCGTCAAATATCGGGGTGAGCTAACTTTCTTGCATAAATAAGGAGGAAAGATTCTATTGGCGTGCTGTAGCCGTTGCTATGCTACAGAATCTGGCTGGAAGGTTGCTATAGCCGTTGCTATGCTACAGAATCTGGCTGGAAGATTCAATTTTATTGACATTGTCGTCTCATGTCGCGGTGAGCTAACTTTCTTGCATAAATAAGGAGGAGGGATTCTGTTGGCGTGCTATAGCCACTGCAATGCTATTGAGTCTGTCTGGGAAGTCCAGTTTTATTAACATTTTCTTCGAAGATCGTGGTGAGCTATCTTTGTTGCATAAATAAGGAGGAAAGATTCTATTTGCGTGCTATG
>NW_016913171.1:406-1390 GCF_001483705.2 Eufriesea mexicana | reverse complement strand
CAATGGCCATAGCACGCCAATAGAATATTTACTTCTTATTTATGCAAGGAGCTTAGCTCACCAAAAAATTATCCGAAGAAGTCAACAAAAATGAATGTTCCAGACATTATCTATAGCATTAGAATGGCTATAGCACGTCAATAGAATCTTTCCTCCTTATTTATGAAAGAAAGTTAGCTCACCACGATATTATTTGAAAATGTCAATAAAATTGAATTTTCCATGCAGATCCTATAGCATTGCAATGGCTATAGCACACCACTAGAATGTTTCCTCCTTATTTATGCAAGAAAGTTACCTCACCACGATATTATTTGAAAATGTCAATAAAATTCAATTTTCCATGCAGATTCTATAGCATTGCGATGGCTATTGCGCACCAATAGAACCTTTCCTCCTTATCTATGCAACGAAGTTAAATCACCACGATATTAAGCGAAAATGTCATTAATATTTAATTTTCCAGCCAGATTCTGCAGCATTGCAATGGGAATAGCACGACAATAGGATCTTTCCTACTTAAGCAAGAAAGCTACCTCACCACGATATTAGAAGAAAATGCTAATAAAATTGGATTTTGCTTCCAGATTATATATCATTGCAATGGCTATAGCACGCCAATGGAATTTTTCCTCCTTATTTACGCATGAAAGTAAGCTCACCACGATATTAGAAGAAAATGCTAATAAAATTGGATTTTGCTTCCAGATTATATATCATTGCAATGGCTATAGCACGCCAATGGAATTTTTCCTCCTTATTTACGCATGAAAGTAAGCTCACCACGATATTAGAAGAAAATGCTAATAAAATTGGATTTTGCTTCCAGATTATATATCATTGCAATGGCTATAGCACGCCAATGGAATTTTTCCTCCTTATTTACGCATGAAAGTAAGCTCACCACGATATTAGAAGAAAATGCTAATAAAATTGGATTTTGCTTCCAGATTATATATCATTGCAATGGCTATAGCACGCCAA
>NW_016913171.1:0-308 GCF_001483705.2 Eufriesea mexicana | reverse complement strand
AGTCGAAAATGTCAATAAAATTTAATTTTCCAGCCAGATTCTGAAGCACTGCAATGGGAATAGCACGACAATAGAATCTTTCCTCCTTATTTAAGCAAGAAAGTTACCTCACCACGATATTAGAAGAAAATGTTAATAAAATTGGACTTTCCAGCCAGTTTCTATAGCACTACAACGGGTATAGAGCGCAAATAGAATCTTTCCTCCTTGTTTATGCAATAAAGCTATCTCACCACGATATTGGTAGAAAATGTTAATAAAGTTGGATTTTGCATCCAGATTATATATCATTGCAATGGCTATAGCAC
>NW_016913170.1:16862-143822 GCF_001483705.2 Eufriesea mexicana | reverse complement strand
AACCCAGACAAGCAGAACCTAACCAAACTTAACCCAACTCTACATAAGGCGACGCGGCCACTGTTCCTTCCCTCCCCATAGCAAAGCAGAGCATATTAGACCACAGTAGAGCGCAGAAATCGACCGCACAGTAGTGTACAGCACAAAAGCCAAAGCAATCTTATCCTAACCATGCCAACCTTAATACAGACAAACGTAACATAACTCCATCTAACAGTACTAAACCACTATTGTTGACCTTGCCATTGCCAAGCAGAATGCGCTAGAGCACAGTAGACCACAGAAATCCGCGACGCTGCCGTGTAGAGCACAAGAGTAATGATAACCAAGCCAAACCCGACCTAAACTAAAGCACCCAAACGTAGCATAACGTAAAATAAAGTGACGAGACCACTTTTGCGGCCTTTGGCACAGCCGTGCTGCACAAATGAGATCACAGTAGAGCGCTGAATTCCAATGAATAGCAGTGATCATCACAAAAGTCAATGACATCCTGACCGAACCGAAACAAACCTAACCTGAGCAAACGTAACATAACTCAGCCAAACGCACCGCGGCCGCTATTTCTTTCCTTCCCAGAGCAAAGCAGAGCATATTATATCGGAGCAGAGAGAAGAAATCCACCGAAGTTCAGTGTACAGTACAAATGTCATAGTTGTCTTAGCCTAACCTGACCAAACATAACACACACGAAGATAACCTAGCTCCACCTAACCGACCTGCACCAACATTGCTGACCTCCCCTGAGAAAAGCAGAATATGCCAGGGCGCAGTGGACTATAGATGTCCGCGGCATTTCAGTGCAACACACAAAGGCAAAGGTAGCCAAACCTAACCTGACATAACCTGATCTAACCAAACATAGCCTAACTCAACGTAACGAGCCGACGCCACTATTGCTGTCCCTACCAGAGACGAGCTGCATTTATTAGAGCAGAGAAGAAAGAAGGAATCCGCCGAAATTCAGCGTACACCACAAAAGTAAAAGATATCATGTCCTAACACAAACAAACCTAACCTAACCGAACGAAACATAACTCCACATAACGCGACACGGCAACTGCTTCTGCCCCCCCCCGCCCCCCCGGAGAAAAGCAGCGAATATTAGATGACAGCAGAGCGCAGAAGTCCGCCGAAAGGAAGTGTATAGCAAAAAATTCAAAGCTATAATATCTTAACCAAACAAACATAGCATAACAAGACGCAACCTAACTCCACATAAATGCCATACACCAATATTGCTGACCTCCCCTGGGACAAGCAGAATGCGCTGGGGCACAGTAGAGCGCAGAAATCCCGCGCATTGCGGTGTACAGCGCAAAAGTCGCACCTAGCATCCCCTGACCTAACCAATCGTGACGTGACCGAACGTAACGTAACTCAACCTAACGTGGCGCGACCACTATTACTGGCCAACGCAAAGCAACGCAGAACATTTTAGAGGAGCGTAGAGAGCAGAAATGCACCGTATCGTAAGGTATAGCAGAAAAGTCAGAGATATCCATACCTATACCAAGCAAACGTGAACGAGTCCAACGAAGTGCAACTCAACATGACGAGCCGCGGCCGCTATTTCTGGATGCCCCAGAGCCAAGCAGAACACAGTAGAGCAAAGTAGGGCGCAGAAGTCAACCGCAATTCAGTGTACAGAACAAAAGTCAAAGATATCCTATCCTATCCCAAACAAATTTAACGTAACCCATCACAACCAAGCGTGCCACGTCCGATATTGCTGGCCTCCACAGGATAAAGCATGTGCTAGTAGAACATTGCAGTGCACAGGTGTCGACGGCAGTGTATATTTCTAAGGTCAAAGGTACCCTAATCAAACCTGTCCTAACCTTGCCGAGCCAAGCGTAACATAGCTCTGCCCAACGTGCCGCAACCACTGTTGCTGTCATGCCCAGTGCCACCAGAATATATTACAGCACGGTGGAGCGCAGAAACCCACCGTATATCCGTGTATAGAACGAAAGTCAAAGCTACCGTATACTAACGTAGCCAAACGTAACGTAACCAAGAGTAACATAACACCTCCTAACGTGCCGAGTCCGCTGTTGCTGCCTTCGTCAGAGCCAAGCAGGACATACTAGAGGCGAGCAGAGCGCAGAGGTTCATAGAATCGCAGCGCATAGTACAATAGTGAAAGCTACCCTATCTAATGATAGCCAAACTTAACAGGACCGAGGTAGCTTATCTCAACCTAACGCGCCGAGACCACAATTTCTTGCCTCCACGGAGTCAACCAGAATACTCTAGAGGACAGTAGAGCGCAGTAATTAGCCGCATAGCAGGGTGCCGCATAGAAGTCAAATATAACATAACGTAACCTCTCCTGACCAAACCTAACCGAAAGTAGCGTAACTAAGCATAACGCGCCGAGAATACAATTTCTGGCCACCCCAGAGAAAAGCAGAGCATATTAGAGTAACGTAGAGCGCAGGAATCCACGTAATGGCGGTGTATAGCATAAAAGTCAAGGCTACCGTGCCCTAACCTAAGCAGACGCAACACAAATGAATTCTGTCTATCTCAACCTAACGATCCGAGGCTACTAGTGGCTACATCTCCAGAGCCAAGCAGAACATACTAGAGCACACTAGAGGGCAGAAATCCTGCGAATATCTGCGTATAGCACAAAAGTCATCGGCATCCCAGCCAAAACTAACCTAACATGGGCTAACTTAACGTAACCTATGTGAACCGAACGTGCCACGACAGACATTGCTGGCATCCCCAATTTCGAGCAGACGCTAGCGGAGCAATGTAGTGCACAGGTATCGGCTGAATAGCAGTTTGGAGCACGAAACTAAAAGCTGCCGTAGCCAAACATTTCTTAATCAAGCCAAGCCTTGCGTAACCTAACTCAACCTAGCGTGCCGGGAACACTATTGATGGCACCCCAGTGTCAAGCAAAATATATTACAGCACAGTAGAGCGCAGAAATCCACAGTATAGCAGGCACAAAGGTCAAGGTTCTCCTCTCAAGACCTGACCAAACGTAACGTAGCCAGACATAACATAATTCTTCCTTAAGTGCCGAGACCTCTATTGCTGCCCTTCTCCGAGCCAAGCAGAACATATAGGAAAGTAAAGCTCAGAGGTCCATAGAATCGCAGTGCATAGCACAATAGTTGGGGCTACCCTATCCTAACATGGCATAAAGTAACATAACCAAAGGTAGCTTAACTGAACCTAATGCGCCGAGACCATTACTACTTGCCACCCCCAGTACCATGCAGAATATACTAGAGCACAGTGGAGCGCAGAAATACACCGAATAGCTGTCTACAGCATAAATGTCAAAGCTACCAAAGCCTAACTTATCCAAACATTACACAACCAAACGTAACATCACTCAACCTAAAGTGCGTAGACCACTATTCCTGACCTCTCCAGAGCAAAGCAGAATATACTGGAGCAGAGTAGAGCGCAGAAATCCGCCGCACTGAAGTGTAAAGCACAAAAGTCTAAGATATCCTAACCTAACCTGACGTAACCCGACCTTACCAAACGTAACGAATCCCGACGTAACGTACCGCGACCACTATTGCTGGGCTCCCAACGTCCAAGCAGAGTATAGTACAGCACAGTAGAGGGAAGAAATCCACCGAATATCAGTTTGTACCACGAAAGACGTATCCATCCAAACCTAACCCAAACTAGCGTAACGCTGTCAAACGTATCCTAACTAACCATAACGGACCATAACCATAACTAACCATAACGAGACCACTATTACTGTCTTCACCAGAGTCGAGCAGAGTATAGTAGAGAAACGTAGGGTGTAGAAATCCGTCGAATAGCAGTGTACAGCATAAAAGCCTAGGCAATCCTATCCTAACCTAACCAAACGTCACATAATCAAACGCAACCAGTCTCAGTCTGACTTGAAGACAGCGCTACTGCTGGCATGCCCCTTGCTTAGCAGAATAAACCAGAACACAGTAGAGGGTGGAAACCCACCGAATGGCAGCGGATAGCACAAACGTCAAAGGCATTCTCACCAAGCTCGTCCTCCCCTAACAAGACCAAGCGTAACCTAGCACAAGCAAACGTGCCGCGGCCACTCATTCCTGGAGACAAGCTGGATACATTAGGGCGCAGCAGAGCGCGGTAGCCCACCGAATAGCCGCGTACAGCACAAACGTCAAAGCTCTCCTCTACAAACTTAACCAATCATAGCATAACCAAACGTAACGTAACACAACATATAGAGCCGCGACAACTATTGCTGGCATTTACAGAGACGGGCAGAGCTCAGTAGAGCGCACAAGTCCAACGAAAAACTGTCTATGCCAAGGCAGTCAATGCTACTCAACCCAAACAAGATTACTTTAATCGAACGAAACCTAACTCAACCTAACATATCGGGACCACTATTGCTGGTCTCCTTAGAGCCAAGCAGAGCATATTACAGAATAGTATAGCGCAGAAGTTCTCCGAGTAGCAGTATATAACTCAAAAGTCGGTGCTATCCCCTCCTACCCTAACCAAACGTAACATAACCTAGCGTAGCCTAAATCAAACTGACGTGGCTGGAACGCTACTACTGGTCTACCCAGTGCCGAGCGGCGCATAGTAAAACAATATAAAGCGCAGGAATACGCCGAATAGCAATGTATAGCGCAAATGTCGCAGCAAACGTATCCTATCCTGTCCAAAATTGGTACAACCAAACGCAACGTAACTTAATCTAACGACCACGAACCACTATTCCTGGATTCCACAGATTCAAGTAGAATGTACTACAGCACAGCAGAGCGCAGAAATCATGCGAATAGCATTGTGTAGCACAAAAGCCAAAGCCATACTGACAAAGTCAACCGTTGCCTATCTAAATCATAACTGCCACGACCGCTGTTCCTGGCCTGCCCAGAGACAAGCAGAACATACTGGGCCACAGTAGAGCGCAGAAATTCAACGCATAGCAGTATAAAGCACAAGAGTAGAAGCTATCCAGACCTAACTCATGCTAACGGTACCTCTTCGAACTTAGCTTCAGCCAAAATTTCGTGTCGCGACAATTATTACTGGCTACTCCATAGACAAGCAGAATGTGGTAGAGCACAGTAGAGCACAGAAGTCCATAGAATATCAGTGTTGCGCACATGTGCCAATGGCATCCTAGCCTAACCCAACCCAACCTAACCGAACAGAACGTAACCGTGCTCCACCTAACGTGTCGCGACCAGTATTGCTGGCCTCCACGGAGCCAAGCGGAGCATAAAAGTAGTGAGTATTGAGCAGAAATCCATAGAACTGCAGTGTATAGCAGTAAAGTAGAAGCTACCCAAGCCTAACAAAGCCAAACGTTAGCTAACCGAACACAGCCTAACTCAACCTAACGTGCCGATACCACAATTGCTTGCCTCCCAAGCGCCACGTAGAGCATACTAGAGCACAGTAGGTCACAGAAATTCACCTGATAGCAGCGTACAGCACGCAAGTCAAACTTATCCTTTCCAAACTTAACCTAACCTAACCTAGCCAAACGTAATCTAGCATAAGCTGACGCGCCACGACCACTATTGCCCGCCTCCACAGATTCGAGCTGGGAATAGTAGATTAATGTAGGGCGCAGAAGCCCTTCAAATAGCAGTTTACAGCATAAAGTCAAAGAAACCCTAACCGAACCTTCCGAACCGAACCTAACAAAACGAAACCTTACTCAACCTAACGTGCCGATACCACTATTACTGACTATCCCACAGACAAGCAGAGCATATTATAACTAATGAGAGCTCGGGGTCCCACCGAATATCGGTATATAGCACAAAAGACAAAGTAGCATATCCTAACCTAGCAAAACCTAGCATATCCGAACGTGACAAATCTCAACCCACCATGACGAGAGCACCACTGACGGCCCCGACAGAATCAAGCAGAGTGTACCAGAGCACAGAAGAACGCCTAAACCCGCCGCTTTGTAGTGTAAAGCACAAAAGTCGAAGGTGACCTAACCTAACCTGTCCTAACCTAATCTAACCGAACGTAGCTTGTCTCAAGGTAACGCGCAGAGACCACCATTGCTGGCCTCCCCAGAGCCAAGGAGGGCATATTAGAGCACAGTATAGCGCACAAGCTCACCGAGTAGCAGTGTATAGCACGAAAATCAATGATATCTTCTCCTACCCTAACCACACTTAACCAAATGCAGTCTAACTAAATTGACCTGGCGGGACCCCTATTCCTGGCATCCCCACAGTCGAGCAGAGTATGGTAGAGCAATGCAGAACGTAGAAATGCGACGAATAGCAGTGCACAGCGCAAGAGTCACAGCTACCCTCTCCTAATCTGCCCAAACGTAATATAATCGAACGCAATCTAACTGAACCTCACGTTCCGAGACCACTTTTGCTGGATTCCTCAGAGCCAAGTATAATATGCTAGATCACAGCAGAGGTCAGAAGTCCTCCAAAGAGCAGCGAATAGCAAAAATGTCAAAGATTTCCTAACCTTACCTGAAACACCCTAACCAAACCAAGCGTAGCCTAACTCAGCGTAACGTGCCGTGACCACTATTGCTAGCCTTCACATAGCCATGCAGAAGATGCTACGGCACAGTAGAGCGCGGAAATCGACCGAATTTCTGTGCGCAGCACAAAAGTCAAAGATATCCTATCCAAACCCAAACAAGCCTGACAAACCCAAATGTGATATAACTCTACCTTACGCGCCGCGGCGGCTGTTTCCACTAACCCCGGAGCAAAGCAGATCATATTGGATCGCAGCAGAACGCAGAAATCCACCGAATAGCAGTGTATAGCACAAAAGTCGAAGCTATCCAGGCCTAACCTAACCAATCATAGCATAACCCAACCAAACGCGCCGAGAACACTGTTCCTGAATTCCATAGAACCAACCAGAGTATACTAGGGCACAGAAGAGAGCAGAAATCAACCGCAATTGCAGAGAATAGCGCAAAAGTCGATGATATCCTGAACTAACCAGACCTGTCATAACTTAACCGAGCGTAGCATATCTCAACGCAACGCTCCGTGACCACAGCTGATAGCCACACCAGAGCCAAGCAGGATGTACTAGTGCACAGTCGGTCGCAGTATCACACTGAATAACAGCGTACAGCTCGAAAGTATATGCCATACTAACCAAACATAGCCTTATCTAAGCTAACCAATCGTAACATAACTCAACCCAACGTACCGTGGCCACTAGTGCTCGCCTCCCCACGGTCGAGCAGAGTACAATAGAGCAATGCTGAGCGCAGGGATCCACCGAATAGCAGTGTATAGCACAAAGGTCGAAGATACCCTAACCTAACCTGACCAAACCTAACATAAAGAGCGTAGCATAGCTCAACATAACGTGCCGAGACCGCTACCCCTGGCCTCCGCATAGCCAAGCATAATTTCGAAGAGCACAGAAGATCAATGGAATCCACCTGATAGAAGTGTACAGCACGAAAGTCAAAGCTACCCTAACCAAGCTTAACCTAACCTAACCTAACCTGACCTAACCTAACGTAACCGAACGTAGCATAACACAACGTTACTTGCCGAGATCACTATTTCTGACACCTCCACAGCAAAGCTGAACATATTAGAGCACAGCAGAGTGCAGAAATCCACCGAATAGCAGTGTATAGCACAAAAGTCGAAGCTATCGTCCCCCACACCAACCTAACCTATCCCTACCGAACGTAACCTAAATCAACCTAACGTGCTGAGCCCACTACTGCTGGCATCCCCAGAGCCAAGCAGAGCATACTAGAGCCCAATATAGCGAAGGATTCCATCGAGGAGCAATATACAGCGCAGGAGTCGACAATATAATCTCCTACCCTACCCAAACGTAACATAAACAAACGTAGCACAAATCAAACTAACGTGCCGGGACCAGCATCACTGGCCTCCCCAGATCCCCGAGCAGAGTATGGTAGAGCAAAGCAGAGGGTAGTAATCCACCGAAAAGAAGTGTACAGAAGAAAAGTGAAAAACAACCTGACCAAACCGGACCTCACCTGACCTAACCAACCGTTGCTTAACTCAATGTAACGTGCAGACGCCACTATTGTTGTCTTTCCAAGATCCAAGGTGAACACATCAGATCACAGGGGAGCGCAGAAATTCTCCGTATAGCAGTGTATAGCACAAAAGCCATAGCTACCCAAGCCTAATATAACCATACGTAACATAATGAAACGTGACCTAACACGACCATACGTACCAAAACCGCGATTACTGACTTCCACAATGCCAACTATAATATACCAGAGAACAGTAGAGAGCAGACGCCCGTGGCAATGCAGTGTAAAGCACAAAAGTCAAAGACACACTAACCTAACGTGACCTAACCAAACCTAGCAAAACGAAGCCAAACTCAACGTATCGTGCCGATATCACTATTGCTGTCCTCCCCGGAGACAACCATATGGCCCTAGGGCACGGTAGAGTGCAGGAATCCGACGAACAGCAGTTTATATCGCCAAAAGTCATAGCTATCTCAACATAGCCTTACCAAACGTAACGTGAACAAGCGTAACCTAGCCGAAACTAACTTGCCTACACCCCTCTTGCTGACTTCCAAAGAGCCAGGCAGTATATAAAAGAGAAGAGGTGCGCACTGAGCCACCAAATAGCAGCGTCTAGCACTAAGTCTAATACGTTCTAACATATTGTGACCTAACCTAACCTAATAAAACATGGACTAACTAAACCTATCGAACCAAGACCGATATTCCTCTCCTCCCCGCCAGTGCCAAGCCGAACATACTAGAGCACAGTAGAGAGCAGAAGTCCATCGCACAGCAGTGTATACCGCGAAAATCAAAGCTATGCAGACCTAATCCAAACCGACATAACCAACCCAAACGTAGCATAACCCATCCTAACGTGCAGCTACCAGTACTGCTGGCCACCTGAGAGCAAAGCAGAGCGTATTAGAGGAAAGCAGAGCGCAGAAATCCATAGAATCGCAGTGAATAAGTGAAAAGTCGTAACAATCCAAACCTGAACAAAGCAAGTGTAACATATCCAAACGTACCATCTCTAAACCTAATGTGCCGATACCAGTTTCACTGGTATCCCCAGAGCCAAGCATAACATACTAGAGCACAGTAGAGTGCAGAAATGCACCGCATTACAGTGTACAAGGCAGAAGTCAAAGATATCCTAACCTAACCCAAACAAGCAAAACATAACCAAACGAACCTGACTCAAACTAACGTGCCCAGACCGCCATTGCTGTCCTCCGCAGAGCCAATCAGAAGATACCAGTGCGCAAAGGAGTGCAAAGATTCGCAGCATTGCAGTATAAAGCACACAAGTCAAAGGTAACCCAACCTAACCTGACCTAACCTAACCAAACCAAACATAGCCTAACTCAAAGTAACGTGCACATGCCATTATTGCTGGCCCTCCCGTAGACAAGCTGAAGAGATTAGAACACAGTAAAACGCAGTTATCCACCGAATAACGGCGTATACCGCAAAAGACAAATTGGTCCTCTACAAACCTAACCAATCGTAACATATGCAAACGTAACATAACACAACCTAAGGATCCGCGACCACTATTGCTGGCCTCCGCAGAGTGCAGCGCAATATGGTAGAGCACAGTAGAGTACAGAAGTCCATAGAATATCAGTATTGTGCACAGAAGGCAGGGCTATCCTAACTATACCCAACACAACCTAACCAAACAGTACGTAACCTAGCTCAACATAAAGTCTCACGACCAGTATTTCTGGTCTCCGAAGAATCAAGCAGAACATATTTGAGGTGGGTAGAGCGCAGAAGCAAATAAGGCCGCAGTGTGCAGCAGAAGAGTCGAAGATATGCAATTCTAACAAAAGGTAACGCACCGTAACCAAGCTTATCCTACATCAACCTAATTCACCGAGACCACCATTACTGGCTTCACCAGAGACAAGCAGATCTTATTAGGGCACAGTAGATAGCAGGAGTCCACCGCATTGCAGTGTACAGAACAGAAGTCAAAGATATACTAACTTAACCCATACAAACATAACTTAAACGAACGTAACATAACTCGACATGACGCGTGCCGGCGACTACTTCTGGCCTCCCCAGTACAAAGCAGATCATATTAGATCACTGTATTGCGTGGAAACCCAACGAAGGGTAGTCTGTAGCACGAAAGGCGTAGCTATCCTGGCCTGACCTAATCAAACATGACATAGCCATGCGCAACATTACCCTACCTAACGTGCCTGGACCACTACTGCTCCCTTCCACATAACCAACCAGAATATACTAGAGCACAGTAGAGCGCAGAAATCCACCGCATTGCAGTGTAAAGCACAAGAGTCAAAGATAGCCTGACCAAACCTGACCTTGCCTAACCTAACATAACGCAGCCTAGCACATAGTAACGTGCCGATACCACAGTTGCTGGCCGTCCCGGAGCCTAGCTCAACATATCAGAGCACAGTAGATTGCTGAATCCCGCCGAATAGCAGCGTATAACGCAAAAGTCATAGCTAGCCCCTTCTAACCTAACCAATCGTAACGTAACTAAACGTAACCTAGCTCAACCGATCGTGAAGCGACCACTACTGCAAGCCTCCACAGAGCCAAGCAGAACATATTAGAGGAGTGCAGAGGACAGGAACCAATAGAATCGCCGTGTATAGCAGAAAAGTCGAAACCACACAAACCTAACCCAAGGAAACATAACCTAACCAAACGAAGCATAACTAAACATCACGAGCCGCGACCACCACTGCTGGACGCTCCGGGGCCAAGCAGAGTACAGTAGAGCACAGCAGCGCGCAGAAGTCTAGAGAATAACTGTGTACACCACGAAAGTCTAAGCTATCCAACCCCAACACAAACAAACGATACCTAACCAAACGTAGCAGAACTCAACCTTATGTGACGAGACCACTATTTCTGACCACTGCAGATTCTGGTAGAGTATGGCGGCGCGCTGAAATCCAGCGTATAACAGTGTATACCACGAAATTCAAAGCTATCCATAGCCAACAAAAACTAACATAGCACAACCAAACGTTTCCGAACCCAGCCGAACATGCATAGACCACTATTGCTGGCCTCCCCGGAGCTAAGCATAGCATATAAAAGCACAGAAGTTCGCAGAAGTCCACCGAATTGCAGTGTATAGCTCAAAAGTCAACGCTATCCTCTTCTAACTTATCCAAGCGGAACAAAACCGAACGTAACTTGACTCCACCAAACCGTTCTACAACACAATTGCCGACATCCACAGAGGCAAGCAGAATACACTAGGGCATGGTAGAGCGCAGAAGTCCGCCGCGTAGCAGCGTAAAGCACACAAATCAAAGATATCCTAGCCTAAGCTAGCCTAACAGAGCGTAGCATAGCCCAGCATGTAGTCCCGAAACCGCTGCAGCTATCTTTCCCAGAGCCAAGCTGAACATATCAGATCACAGTGGAGAGTAGGATTCCACCGGGTAGGCACAAATGCCATAGCTACCCCAGCCTAACCTAACCAAACGTATCATAACCCAAAAGTAACCTAACACGACCTATCGTACCTAGGACACTATTGCTGACTTCCACAGTGCCAACCAGAATATGGCAGAGGCCATTATAGAGCAGAAATACGCCGCATTGCAGTGTAAAGCACAAAAATCGTAGATACACCAACCTAGCCTGACGTGACCTTACCTAACCGAACGTAGCCTAACCCATCGTAACGTGCCGATACCACTGTTGCAGGACCTCCAAGAGCCAGGCAGAACATACTAGAGCACAGTAAAGTGCACGAAATCGCCGAAAAACAGTGTATGGCGCCAAAGGCATGGCTAGTCCCTCCTTACCTAACCAATCGTAACGTAGCCAAAGGTAACATAACACAACCTAACGTAACGCGACCACTATTGCTGGCATCCCCAGAGTCAAGCAGAACATATTAGAATAGCGTACAGCGCAGAAGTCCATTGATTGCAGTGTATAGCGGAAAAGACGAAGCTATCCAAACGTAATACAAGCAAATGTGACCCAACCAACCGCAGCATAACCCAACCTAATGTTGCGAGACCACTACTGCTGTCCTCCCCACAGTCAAGCAGAATATAGTAGAGCAATGTAGAAGTCCACCGAATAGCAGTGTACAGCACAAAATCCAAAGTTCTCTGTCCTGATTTAACAAAACGTAACATAACCAAATGTTATTTAACACCACATAACCGCCCTACACCTATATTGCTGACCTCCCCAGGGCCAAGCAGAATATACTAGAGCACAGTAGATTACATAAATCCGCGGCGTTGCAGTGTAAAGCCGGAATGTAAGGATAGTCTAACCTAGCCTGACCTAACCTAAGTCACGCAAACGTAACCTAACCCCAACCTAACGTGCTGAGAGCGTCATTGCTGGCATCCCCATCGCCAAGCAGAGCGTATTAGAGCACAGTGCAGCGCAGAAATCCACTGACTAGCAGTGTATAGCAGTGTCAAAGCTACCCTTTCCTATCCCAGAAAAACGTAACGCAACCAAACGTAACATAACTATTCCTAAATTTTGGAGACCCGTATTGCTGCCCTCCTTGCCAACCAAACGTAGCCTAGCCCAACCTAACGTGCCGAGACCACCATTCCTTGCATCCCCAGTGACGAGCAGATCACAGTAGAGCAATGTGGTGCGTAGAAATAAACCGAATAGCAGTCTATAGCACATATGTGAATTCTACCGTATAATAACATACCCAAACGTAATATAAACAAGCGTAACCTAACTTAACCTAGCGTGCCGAGACCACTGCTCCTGGACACCCCAGAGTCGATCAGAGTATCGTAGAGCAATGAAGAGATCAGAAATCTACGGAACAGCTGTGTATAGCGCAATAGTCAAAGATACCCTATTCCAACATAACCAAAAGTAACGTAACACAACATAACGTGCTACACCACTATTTCTTCCTCCCAAAATCAAAGCAGAATAGCATAGAGCACACGGGTCCTCAGAAATCCGCCGCATTGCAGTGAAAAGCACAAAAGCGAAAGATAGCCTAACCTAACCTGACCTAGCCTAACCAAACGATCCGTTAGTAGAACTCAACCTAACGCGCGGATACCACCATTCCTGTTCCTCCTAGAGCCGGGCTCACCATATTAGACCACAGTAGAGTGCAGAAATCCGCGGAATAGTAGTGTATAACGCGAAAGTCATAGCCAGCCACTCCTAACCTAACCAATCGTGGCGTAACTGTACGTACCATATCCCAACCAAACGTGGCGCTACCACTATTGTTGGCCTCCCAAAGAGAAAAGCAGAAAATATAATAGTAGTGTAGAGAGCAGAAATCCATAGAATCGCAGTGTATAGCAAAAAAGTCAAGGCTATCCATACCTAACCCAAACAAATACAACCTAACAAAACGTAACTTAGCTCTACCTAACGCGCCGAGGCCACTACTGCTGCCCCCCACAGAGACAAGCGGACGCTAGTGGAGTCACGCATAGCGCTGACATCAACCGAGCAGCTGTGTACAGCGCAAAAGACAAAGACGTCGCAAGCAAACTTAAGGTTACATAACATAACCAATCGTAACGTAACTAAACCCAGCGTGCCCAGACCACTATCCCAGGCCTCCCAAGGGGCAAGCAGAAATACCAGCGCACTGTAGAGCGCAGAAATCAACATAACATAAATGTGACATAAGCGAACGTAACGTAACCCAACTTCACGTGTCACGGCCGCTAATGCTGGCCTCACGAGAGCTATGCAGAATATAGCAGAGAAACGTAGAACACTGAAATCTACCGAACAGCGGTGTACACCACGAAAGTCAGATCAATCCTAACCAAACCTGACCAAACCAAATATAACCAAAGGTAACATGACTCAACCTAACCTGCCGAGAGAACTATTCCTGGCGTCCACGGAGACAAACAGACCGTGGTGGCGCACAATGAGGCGTAGGAGTCCATAGAATAGCAGTGTGTAGCGCAAAAAGCAGTCGTAACCAAACACAACCTAACCTAACCCAGCCATGCCGAATGAAACTTAAACTAACGTGCCGCGACCACTATTGTTGGCATCCCGTGAGTCGAGCAGAGTATCGCAGAGCAGTGCAGGGCGCTGCAATCCACCGAATAGTAGTGTATAGCAGTAAAATCAAAGCTACCCTAGCCTTACTTAACCAAACATAGCATAAGCATACGTAAAGTAGCCCAACGTAACGTGACTAGACCAATATTATTGATCTCCCCAGAGCATCGCAGAACACAATAAGGCACAGCAGAGCGCAGAAATGCACTTTACTGCAGTGTACAGCACAAAAGTTCAAGACACCGTTTCATAACCTAACAGACGTTAATATAACCAAACGTAACATAGCTCAAAGTATCGTGCAGCGGCCACTTCTGCTGGGCTTCACAGATACGAGTTGAGTATTGTAGAACACTGTAAAGCGCAGATATCGTCCGAAAAGCAGTGTATACCACAAAAGTCAAACCTACCCTAACCAAACCAAACCTAACCTAGTCCAGCCAGATGTAAGCTAACTCAACGCAACGTGCCGAGGCCAGTGTTGCTGGCCTCTACAGAGACAGGCAGAACATATTAGAGCACAGTAGATCGCAGCGAATATCCGTATAGCAGTGCATAGCGCAAGAGTCAAAGCTACCCTATCCTAACCTGACCAAACGTAACGCAACCGATCGTAACCACATCGTACCGTGCCGAGACCAGTATTGCTGACCTCCCCAGAGGCAAGCAGGGCATATTAGGGTCATGTAGAGCGCAGAATTCCACCGAACAACAGTTTATACTTCGAAAGACGAAGCAATCCGTACCTAACACAAACTAACATAACCTAAGCGAACGTAGCCTAGCACAACCTAACTTGTCGAGACCACTATTACTGGCGTCGCAAGAGTCGAGCGGCGTATACTGGAGCAATGTAGAGCGTAGAAATCCAATGAATAGAAGTGTATAGCACAAAAGGCAAGGCTATCCTATTCTACCCTAAACAATCGTAACAACACAAAGCGTATCCTAACACAACCTGTTGTGCCACAATCGCCATTGCTGGCATCGCCAGTGTCGTGAAGAGTACAGTATAGCACATTTGAGCGCGGAAAGCCCCTGAATAACAACGTGTAGTATAAAAGTCGAAGGTATGCTAACCTAATCGGACCTAACCTAACCTAGCAACGCGTAGAATAGCTAAGCGCGACGGGAAGAGGCCTCTATTCCTGTCCTGCTCAGAGCCAAGTGGAACATATTAGAGGACAGTGGAGCGCAAAAATCCACCGAATGGCAGTGTATAACACACAAGTCAAAGCCGACCAAACCAGACGTTACCCAACCTAACCTAACCAAGCGTAACACAGATCAACCTATCGCGCCACGACCGATATTGCCGTGCTCACCAGGGTCCATCAGATTAGAGCAGAGCACTGTGGTGTGCAGGAATCCACCGAGCAATTGTGTATAGCACGACAGTCAAAGGTACCCTAAACAAACTTAACCTAGCCTGACCTAATGCAGCGCATCATAACTTAACCTAACGTGACGAGGACGCTTTCGCTGCCCCCCCCCCAAACCAAGCAGCATATACTACAGCGTATTGGAGCGCAGAAATAGCCGAATCGAACTAACCGAACCGAACTAAACGATCCGAACGTAACATAACTCAACCAAACGTGCCCTGATCACTATTTCTGTCTTTCCCATAGCCAAGCCGAACATATGCGGTCGCAGTAGATCGCGGAAAGCCACTGAATACCAGTCTACACCAATGAAGTCAAAGCTGTCCGAACCTTACCCAAGCAAACGTAACAGAACCGAACGCAACGTAGCACAACATATCGTGCCGAGGCCACTATTATTGCCATCCCCAGAGTAGAAGATGGTATAGCAGAGCAATGTAGAGCGTAGAAATCCAGCGAATAGCAATGTGCAGCACAAAACTTGAAGCTAACCCATCTTAGCATATCCAAGCGTAGTAAAGCCAAACGAATCCTAACTTATCCTCAGGTGCCGAGACAGCTATCACTGGGAACCACAGAGCCATGAAGAATACACTCGGGCACAGTAGGTCCCGAGAAGCCACGAAGCAGCAGCGAATAGAACTAATGTCAAAGATACACTAGCCTTACCTGACATAACCTGACTGAACCAAACGTAGAATGAGTGATGAGTGAATGAATTAGAACCTAACTAGCCGAGACCACTATTGCTGGCTTCGCCAGAGCCAAGCAGATTACATTGAATGAGGGAAGAGCGCAGAAGTCCAAGGAATGCAATCTATAGCAGGAAAGTCGAATATATCCAAACCTACCCAAGAATAACGTAAGTCAACCACACGTAACATAACCCAACCCAGCCTTCCCAGACCACTATTTCTGGTGCCCCGGAACTAAGCAGAGCATAGTAGAGCACAGGAGAGCTCAGAAGACCACCGCATTACCGTGTACAGAGCAGAAGTCAGAGACATCCTGTCCTAACTCAAACAAACCTAACACAGCCGAACGTAAAGTAACTGACCTAACGTGCGACGACCACAGCTGCTGGCCTCCTCAGAGTCAAGCAGGATATAATAGAGGAGAGTAGCGCTCAGGAATCCACAGAATAGCAGTGTACAGCTGAAGAGTCAAAGCTACCCGAACCCTACACAGACTAACGTTGCCTAACCGAACGTAGCCAAACACAACGAAACGTACCGCAGGCACAATTTCTGACCTCCACAAGGTAGAGCAGAGCAGATTAGACCACAGTAGTGCACAGAGATCCACCGAATAGCAGTGTATAGCGCAGAGGTCGAAGTTATCCTATCGTATCATAACCAAACGTAATACAACTCAGCGCAACATCGTCCAACCTAACGTACCTAAATCCCTATTGCTGGCCTCTCAATTTCCAAACGGTACATAGGTGGCAGAGCGGGGCGCACAAATCCAACGTATAGCAGTGCATACGACAAAAGTCAGTGCTAAGCAAACCTAACCCAGCTGAGCATTACCTAACCAAACGTAGCATAAATTGACCCAACGTGCCGAGACCACTATTGCTGACCGCCTCAGAGCCAAGCAGAGAATATTAGAGCACAGTGGAGAGCAGAAATCCACGGAGATACTGCGCATAGCACAAAAGTCAAAGCTACCCTCACCTAACCCAAGCCAACCTAACCGAATCAAACGTAATTTAATTCAACCTAACGTGCCCCGACAAGTGGTGCTGATATGCGCTAGGTCGAGTAGAGCCCATTCAGGAAGAGTAGAGCGCAGAAATCAATAGAATCGCAGTGTATGTCAGGAAAGTCGAAACTATCCGTACCTAACCAAACCGATCATAACGAGGCCGAACGTATCCTATCTCAACCTAATGTGCCGAGACCACTTTTACTGGCACCCACATGGACAGGTAGAACATACCACAACACAGCAGAGCGCAGAAGTCCACCGAATAGCAGTTTATAGCACAAAAGTCAAAGAACTCCCAACCGCATATATCCAAACTTAACATAAGCAAACCTAACATATCTCAGATTCACTAACGGCGACAAATACTGCTGGCCACTCCAGCGTGGTTCAGAACTTATTAGTTGACTGTAGAGCGCTGAAATCAACAGAATCGCAGTATATAGCACAAAAGTCGTAGCTATCCGAACCTAACCCATTCCAACCTACACCAACCAAACGTAGACTAACACAACCTAGCGTGCCTCGACAACTATTTCTGGCATCCCCAGGGCCATGCGGAATATAGTAGTGCATAGTGGTGCGCAGTTATCCTCGGGCAGCTGTGTTTAGCACAAAAGTCTAAGTTACCAGATAATAACCTCACCAAACGTTCAATAACCAAACGTAGCCTATCTCAAACTAATGTAACGATACCGACATTTCTGGCCTCCCCAGAGCCATGCAGATCATATTAGAAAACTGCAGAGTGCTGAAATCAACCGAATAACAGTGTATAGCGCGAAAATCGAGGCTACCGAATAGTAACGTAACCAATCACAACATAAGCATACGTAATATATCTGTACCTAACGCGCCGTGACCGCTACTGCTGGCTTCCCCAGGGGAAATCAGAATATACTATAGTACAGTAGAAAGCAGAAATACACCGCATGGCAGTGAATAGCGCAAAAGCCTTGGATACCCTAACAAAACCTTAGCTATTCTAGCCTAACCAAATGTAGTATAGATCAACATGACGTGACGCGGCCGATGCTCCTGGCCACCCATGAGCTATGTGGAATGTTGTAGCGCACTACAGATCACAGAAATCCACCGCATTGCAGTGAAGAGCACAAAAGTCGAAGACATCCTATCCTAACCTGACCTAAGCTAACCGAACGGAACGTAGCTTACCTCAACATAGCGTGCCGCTCCCACTGCTGCAGGCGCCCCATAGCCAAGCACAATGTAGTAGAGCACAGTAGATCACAGGTATCCACCACGAAATAGTATGTACTACGAAAGTCAAAGCTATTCTAACCCAGCATAGCCTAACCTAATCAAACCATACGTAACCTATCTCAAACTAACGTGCCACGACCACCACTGCTCGGTCCCCATGGTCGAGCGGAGTTTGGTAGAGTAATGTAGAGCGCGGAAATGCACAGAATAACAGTGTATTGCACTAAAGTCAGAGTAATCTTAACCAAACCATCCCATGCAAACCCAACGATACGAAACCTGACTCAACCCAACGCGTCGGGACCAATATTGCTGGTCACGACAGTGCCAATCGGAGTACTCTAGAGCACATTAGAGGGCAGAAATCATCCTAATAGCAGTTTATAGCACAAAAGTCATAGTAGCCCATCCAAACGTAGCCAAACGTAATAAATACAAGCGTAGCATAACCTAACCTAACAAGACGAGACCACTGTTGCTGGAATCTACATGCATAAGCAGGATGTAGTAGAGCACAGCGCATAACAGAAATCCACTGAATATCAACGTACAGCTGGAAAGACGGAGCCATCCTGACGGACTTAACATACCTTAACCTAGCCAAACGTAACATGACACAACGTATCGAAGCATGACCACTATTCCTCGTATCCTCAGAGTAGAGCAGGGTATAGTAGAGCAATGTAGGGCGCATAAATCCACCCAATATCAGTGAATAGCACAAAAGTCGAGGGTGCGCTAAACTAACCTCGCGTAACGTAACCTAATGTTACGTAGCATAACTCAACGTAACGTGGCGCGAACACTGCTGCTGATATCGCCGCGGCCAAGCAGAATACAGTAGAGCACCGTAGATCGCAGGTGTCCATAGAATAACAATGTAGAGCACGAAAGATTCTGTCTTCATAACCGAACTTACCCTAACCCAACACAACCAACCGTAACATAACTTAACATAACATACCGAAACTACCACTGCTCACTCCCTAGAGTCGGGCGTAGTGTAGTAGAGCAATATAGAGTGCCGAAAAGCACCGAGTAGCATTGTTTGGCACAAAGGACGTGGAAATCTTATGCAAGCCTTCCTAACTTAACCCAAAGTTACGTAACCTAACACAACCTAACGCGCCGAGACCACTACTGCTGGCCGCTACAGTGTCAATCGGTGCATGTTAGAGCGCAGTAGGGCGCAAATACCCGCAGAATATCAGTGTATAGCACATACGTCAAAGTAGCCTCTCGTAACATAGCCATACGTAACAGAATCGACCGCAACTTAACTCAACCTAACATGACGAGGCCACTGTGGCTGGCTTCCACTGAGACAAGCCGCAAGCACTGAAGCGCAGTAGTGCGCAAAAATCAACCACATTGTGTTGTACAGCACAAAAGTCAAGGAAATCCTGACCACACATTCCACACCTTACCTAACGGGACGAAACATATCTCAAACTATCGTGCCGAGACCACGATCACCTGCCATCCCAGAGCCAAGCAGAGCATGTTAGAGCACATTAGAGAGCAGAGATCCAACGGAGAGCAATGAATAGCACAAAAGTCAGAGCAGCATTTCCCAACCTAGCCAAACGCAAGATATCCAAACGTAACGTGTCTCAACCGGAAATGTCGAGACCACTGCTGATGCCTTCAATACAGACAAGCAGAATGTGCTAGAGCGCAGTAGAGGGCAGAAATCCACTGAATTACAGCGAATAGCATAAAAGCCTAAGGCACCCTAACCTAACCTGACCTAACCTAGCATAATGAAGCATAACCTAACCCAAGCTTACCTTCCACGACCACCACTTTTCGTTCCCCAGAGTAGAGCTGTGAATAGTAGAGCAATGTAGGGCGCGGAAATGCAGCGAATAGCAGTGTATGGCACGAAAGTCAGAGATACCCTACCTAACCTGCACGAACGTGTCGATACCAAACACAACCAAACCAAATATTACGTGCCTAGACCACTATTGCCGGCCTCCCCATCGCCAAGCAGAATATATTATAGGACAGTAAAGCGTAGAAGCCCATATAATGGAAGTGTATAGCAGAAAACTCGGAGCTATCGCAACCTGACCCAAACTAACCTAACCCAACCAAACGTAACATAACTCTTGTGGCGAGACCACAATTGCTGGACCCCGCAGAGACCAGCAGAGAATATTAGAGCACATCAGAGCGCAGAAACCCATCGAACAGCAGTTTAAAGCACTATAGTCAAAGCTATCGTAGCCTAACCTAACCAAACATAGCATAACCAAGCGTAACATGTCCCAATCTAACGTGCCTAGACGGCTATTGCTGACTTCCACAGAGCCAGCTGGAAGATACTAGAGCAGTGTAGGCGCAGACATCCGCCGCATTGCAGTGTAAAGCACAAGCGTCAAAGGTATCCTAACCTAACAGGGCCTAACCTATTCTAACCAAACGTAGCACAACTAAGCTTAACGTGCCTATGCCAATAATTCTGGCCCACACAGGGACAAGCACAGCATATTAGAGCACAGTAGAGAGCAGGAATCCACCGAATAGCAGTGTATGTCGCAAAAGTCGAACCTATCCCCTCTTACCTAAACAAACGTAACACAAACCAACGTAGCTTAACACAACCTAACGTGGCGAGACCACTGCTGCTGTCCATCCCAGAGGCGAGGACAGTACAGTAGAGCAATGTAGAGAGCAGAAGACCACCGAATAGCGGTGTATAACACAAAAGTCAAAGTAAACATGTCCTTAATTAGGAAAGCGAAGCATAGCCAAACGCAAACTAATTGAACCTAAAGTGCCTACACCACTATCGCTGTGCTCCACAGAGCCAAACATAACGTATTAGAGGAGAGTAGGGCGCAGAAGTAAAAAGAATGGCAATTTGTAGCAGAGGAGTCAAAGATATCCTATCCTAACGCAGGCAACCCTAACCTATACCAACGTAACCTAACTCCACCTAACCCGCTGAGACCACTATGGCTCTAATCCGCAGCGCCAAGCAGAGGATGTTGCAGCACAGTGGAGCGTAGAAATTTACCAAATAGCAGTGTATGGCACAGAAAGCATAGCAATCCAGGCCTAACCTAACCAAACGTATCATAACCAAATGTGAACCAACACAACGTAATGTGATGCGGCCGCTGCTGCTGCCCTCCGCAGAGCCAAGCTGAACATATGAGAGGAGAGCAGAGAGCAGAAATCCATAGAACCGCAGTATATAGCGGAAAAGTCAGATGTATCCAAACCTAAACCAAACAAATATAACCTAACCAAACGAAGCCTAACTCGGCATGACGGGCCCCGACCACCATTGCTGGACGCCCTAGGGCCAAACAGAATGCAGTAGAGAACAGTAGAGCCCGGAAGCCAATAGAATAATAGTGTACACCACGATAGTCAAAGCTATCCAAACCTAACCCAAACAAACGTGGCATAACCAATCGTAGTGTAACATATCCTACCTTGTCGCGGCCACTATTACTGACCTCCCCAAAGTTCAGCAGAACATACTAGTGGAGAGTAGAGCGCAGAAGTCCATAGGCTGACAGTGCATAGCATAAAAGGCGAAGAGAGCATAACCTTGCCAGCCCTAATCTAACATAACCAAGCATAGCCTGTCTTAACCTAACGTGCCGAGACAACTACTGCTGGCATCCCCAGAGCCGAGCAGGGTATACCAGAGCAATGTGGGGCGCAGAAATCCACCGAATAGCAGCGTACAACTCAAAAGTCGATGCTATCCTTTCATAACCAATCCAAACATAATAGTCAAACGGATCCTATCTTATCCGAAGGTGCCGCGGCCTCTATTGCTGGAATCCCCAGAGCCATGCAGGATATGCTAGAACTCAGTAGAGCGCAGTGCGCCACCAAGTAGCAGCGTACAGCACAAAAGTCGAATATGTCCTAACCTAGCCTACGATAGCCTAAACTAGCGGAACGTAACCTAACTCAATATAACTTGCGGAGACTACTATTGTTGGCTTCCCCAGAGCCAAGCAGAGGACACTAGAGCAATGTGGAGCGCAGATGTCCACAGTACAGCAGTGTATAGCACAAAAGCCAAAGCCATCCTAACCAACCGTAAACAAACCTATCATATGCAAACGTAACATAACAAAACATATCGTGCCACGGCAGCTATTGCTGGCCTACCTAGAGTCGAGCAGAGTATAGTAGAGCAATGGAAAGCGCAGAAATCCACTGAATAGCAGCGTATGGCACAAAACTCAATGTTATCCAGTACTAACGTAGCCAAACGCAACATAACTGTACGTAACCTAACTCAACCCAACCCGCCGCGACCGCTATTACTGGCCTTCACAGAGTCTAGTAGAGTATAGTAGAGCAGTGTAGAGCGTAAATGTCTACCGATTAGTAGTGTATGACACAAATGTTGAAGCCATCCTGTCCTAACCTACCATAACGTAATACAAACAAACGTAACCTAACTTCAACTAACGCGCCTATACCACTATTACTGACCTCTCCAGAGCCAAGCAGAATAAGCTAGGGCAAAGTAGAGCGCAGAAATCCGCCGCATTGAACTGTCAAGCACAGAAGTCTAGTCAATCTTAACCTAACCTGACCAAGCTTAATCTAACCTAGCGTGAGGTAACGCAAACTAATGTGCCAGGACCACTGTTTGCTAACCTCCGCATCTCCAAGTGGGACATATTAGAGGAGAGCAGCGCGCAGAAGTCCATAGAATGGCAGTGCATAGCATAAAAGTCCAAGACACCCTATCCTAGCCCACCCTAACCTAACGTAATCAAACGTATCCAGTTCAGCGTATCGTGCCGAGACTGCTCTTGCTGGCCTACCTAGAGTCAAGCAGGGAATATTAGAGCAATGTAGGGCGAGGAGATCCACAGAATAGCTGTGTATGGTATAAAAGTCAAAGCTAACCTGTCCTACCGTAACCAAACGTAGCATAAACAAACGTATTTCAACTGAAACTAACGTCCCGAGACTACTATTGATTGCCTCCCCAGAGCCAGGCAGAGCATACTACAGGAGAGTAGATCGCAGAAATCGACCGAGTGCCAGTGCATAGCGCAAAGTCATAGCTGCACTAACCAAACTTATCCTAACCTCACTTTGCCACGCCTAACCTGACACAACATGACGTGCCACGACAACTGTTGCTGGCCTCCACAGAGCCGAGCAGAACATGATAATGGAGTGTAGAACGATGAAATCCATGCTATCGCAGTGCATATCAGAGAAGTCAAATTTACCCAAACCTAACCCAAGCCAACAGAAGATTACCAAACATACCCAACCTAACGAGACGCGAACGCTATTGCTGCCATTCCCAGAGCCGTGCAGTACATACTGGAGCACAGTATATCTCAGAAGTCCACCGAATAGCAGTGTGCCGCACAAAAGTTAAATGTATACTACCCAAACATTGCCTAACCCAACCTATCCGAGCGTAGCCACGCTCAACACGCCATGCCGAGACCACTATTGCTGGCCTTCCCAGTGCCATGGTGAAAATATTAAAGCGACGTAGGTGCCAGGTATCCACCTGATAGCAGGCTATAGCACTAAAGTCAAAGCCATCCTCTCCTAAACTAACCAATCGTAACATAGCCAAAGGAAGCCAAACTCAACCTTACTTGCCGCGGCTACGATTGCTGGCCTCCACAGAGCCAAGGTGGAAATATTAAAGCACTGCAGGGAGCAGAGATCCACCTAATAACGGATTATAGCACTAAGGTCAAAGCTGCCCTCTCCTCTCAAAACAAATCGTAACGTAACCAAGCTTAACACGACTAAACCTAACGTGCCGTGACCACTATTGCTTGCCTTCGCAGAGCCAAGCTGAAAATAAAAGAGCCCTGTGAGGAGCAGAAGTCCACCTAACAATAGACTATATAAATAAGGTCAAAGCTATCCTCTCCAAACCTAACCAACTGTAACATAAACAAACGTAGCATAACTCATCCTATCGTGTCGAGACCACAATCGCAGGCCTTCCCAGACGAAAGCTAAAAGTATTAAAACACTGTAGGTAGCAGGAATCACGGTCATAGCAGAATACAGCACTATAAATAAAGTTATCCCCTCCTAACCTAACCAAACGTAGCATAACAAAACGTAACATAGCTGTACCTAACGTGCCTCGACCGCTGATGCTGTCATCCCCAGAGCCAAGCAGGGCACACTAGTGTGGAGAACTATGCAGAAATCCATATTATCGCGGTGTATATAGGAAAAGTCAGAGTTACCCGAACCTAACCCAAGCAAATAGAACGTAACCAAAGATAGCAAAGCCCAACCTAATGTGCCAGACCGCTATTGCTGCCCTTCCCTGAGCCAAGCTGGGCATACTAGAACACAGTGGAGCGCAGTAATCCACCGAATAGCAGCGTACAGCACGAAAGTTGAAGCTACCTTGACCAAACATTGCCTAACACAGCATAACCGAGCGTAACATGACGAAACACAACGTGCGGAGACTACTATTGCTGACCTTCCCAGAGCCAAGCTGCAAATATTAAAGCACTGTAGGGTGCAATGATCCACCTAATGGCAGACTATATCACTAAAGTCAAAGCCATCTTATCCTAGCTTAGCCAATCGTAACATAGCCAAACGTAACCTAGCTCAGCCAAACATGCCGCGACCACTGTTGCTGACCTCCCCAGAGCCAAGCAGGACACATTAGTGGTGAGTAGAACGCAGAAATCCATGTAATCGCTGCGTATATCAGAAAAGTCAAAGCTACCCAAGCATAACCCGAACAAACAGGACATGTACAATCATAGCCTAACAAAACCGAATGTTCCGACAGCGCTATTGTTGCCCGCCCCAGATCCCAGCAGGACGTACTAGAGCACAGTTCAGCGCAGAAGTCCACCGAGTAACAGTGTAGAGAACAAAGGTTAAAGCTATCCTTTTCAAACATGTCCTAACCCAACCTAGCCGCACGTAACCTGGCTCAACATAACGGACGAGACCACTACTGCTCGACTTCCCATAGCCAAGCTGAAAAGATTAAAGCACAGTAGGGAGCAGAAATCCACCTAATAGCAGTCCATAGCATTAAAGTCAGAGCCACCCTCTCCTAACCTAACCAACCGTAACATAAGCAAACGCAGCATAGCTTAGCCTAACGTGCCGAGACCACCACAGCTGACCTCCGCCTAGCCACGCAGAATATACTAGAGCTCAGTAGAAAGCAGGAATCCAACCTATAACAATATACAGCACAAAAGGCAAAGCCATTCTGACCAAACCTACTCTAACCTAACCAAAGCAAACGTAAGGTGACTAGAGTTAAGAGCAGAAATTCACCGAATGGCAGCGCATAGCACAAAAGTCAAAGCCGCCCTAACCAAACCTATCCTAACCTAACATATGCAAACGTAAACTTGCAAAACCTACGGTGCGGCGACCGCCAATCCTGGCCCCCCAGAGTAGAATGTTGTATAGCTACGACGAGCGCCGGAATCCTCCGGGTGGCTGTGCATAGCACAAATGTCAGAGTGGTCCTATCCCATCCTCACCAAGCGCAACATAGCCAAACGTAACATAACAAAGCCTAACATGCATAGACCACCATTGCTGGCCTCCCTATCACCATGAGGTCAGGAATGCACCGAATAACTGTGTACAGCACGAAAGTCAACTATATCCTAACCAAATCCAACCTAACTTAAAATAAACAAACGTAACCTAACTAAACCAAGCGTCCCACGACCGCTATTGCTGGCACCCCGAAAGTCGAGCAGAGTTTAGTAGAGCATTGTACAGCGCAGAAATCCACTGAATAGCAGTGTGCGGCACAAAAATCAAAGCTATCCTATCCCAACTTAAGCAAACGTAGCATAACCATACGCAACATAACCCTGCCTAACGCCCCGAGAGCACTACCCCTGGCCTACCTATAGCCCAGTAGAATGTACCAGAGCACTATATAGCGCGGACATCCTACGAGTAGCAGCGTATAGCATAAAAGTCATAGCCATCCAAACAAAACATTGCATAGCGTCACATGATTAAGCGTAACCTAACTCATCCAAACGTGCCACGACCACTATCACTGGCCTTCCCATTGGCCAACAGAAGATTGTAGAGCAAGCAGATCGCATATATCGGCCGAAAGGCAGAGTACGGCACAAGAGTCAAAGCTACACTGACCGAACGTAATCAAGGCGAACTTAACATAGCTAAGCATAACGTGCCGAGAGTAACCTTGTTGGTCCCCCACAGAGAAGCAGGGCATGTTAGAGGATTGTCGAAGGACGATGTCCAAAGGATATCTGTGTATAGCATAAGAGTCATGGCTATCCCATCCTAAGCTAACCAAAAGCAGCATAACCGAACGTCATCCATCTCAAACTCACGTGCCGAGAACATAGTCGCTGTTCTCCACAGAGCCATGCAGAACATACTACAGCGCAGTACGGTGAAGGAAGCCACCAAGTAGCAGTGTATAGCACAAAAGTCAGAGATATCCTAACCTAACCTAACCCAAACTAACCTAACCAAACTTGGAATAACTAAACCTATCGATCCGAGACATCTACTACAGGCCTCGCTAGGTTCGAGCAGTGAGTAGTAGAGCAGTGAGGAGAGCAGAAATCCTCCGAATAGAAGTGTATAGAAAAAGGACGAAGTTGTCCTATCCTACCTTAACAAGACGTAACATAAACATACGTAACCTAACTCAACCTAACGTTCCTACACCTATATTGCTGACCCCCCACCCCAGAGCCAAACAGAATATACTAGGGTAGAGTAGAGTGCTGAAATCCACCGAATTGCAGTGCATAGCACAAAAGTAAAAGTTAACCTGGTCAAACGTAGCCCAACCCTGCCTAATCGAAGGTAACATAACACAAACTGACGTGCCGCGACCGCGGTTGCTTGCATCTCCAAGACCAAGCAGGACATGTTTGAGGAGCGTAGAGCGCAGGAGCCCAAAGAATGGTAACGTTTAGCAGAAAAATCAATGCCATCATTGCCAATCCCAGAGTAACCTGACCTAACCATACGTAACCTGACCAAACCTATCGTTCCGACACCACTACTGCTAGCCTCCACAGAGATACGCAGAATATACTAGAAGGCAGCAGAGCGCAGTAACACACCGAATTGCAGTACGTAGCACAAAAGTAAAAGCTATTCGATCTGAGCCTAGCCTAACCTGACCTAACCAAAGGCAACCTAACTTAACCTAACGTGTCGAGACCACTATTGCGGTCCTCCCCAGAGAAAAGCAGAATACACTGGACCACAGTAGAGAGCAGAAAGCCACCAAATACCACCGTATATCGCAAAAATCAAAGATACCCTAGCCACACATGGCCTATTCTATCCTAACAAAACGTAGGCTAATAAAACCTAAGGAGCCGAGGTCACCATTTCTGGCCTCCGCATCGCCGTGCAGAACATATAAGAGGAGCGTAGAGAGCAAAAGTCAATGGAATGGCAATGTGTAGCAGAATAGTCAAAGCCATCATATACTATCCCAGACTAACCAAACCTAACCAAGAGTAACATAAATCAACTTAACGTGCCGAGACCACAGTTGCTGGCCACCCCATAGCCTCGCGGATGATATTAGAGCACAGCGAAGAGAAGAAATAGACGGCATTGCAGTGTATAGCGCAAAAGTCTGAGACATGCTGACCAATCCAATCCTAACCCAACCTAACCAAACGTAACATAACCCAAACAAACGTGCAGCGATCACTACTGCTGGCGTCACCGGAGACAAGCTGATGGCAGCAGATCAATGCAAAGCGCTGTTATCGCCCGAAAAGCAGTATATATCACGAGAGTAAAGCTATCCTATCCCAACCTAGCCAAACGTAACATAACCAAACGCAACCTATCTCAGACTAACAAGCAGAGACCAATGCTGCTGGCATCCCGAGAGCCAAGCAGAATATACTAGAGCACAGCAGAGCACTGAAATCCACCGATAACGGTGTGTAGCATAGAAGTCAAAGCTGTCCCAACCTAACCATTCCAAGCGTAAAATAACCAAACGATATATATCTCAACCTAACGTGCCGAGAACTCTGCTGCTGGCCTCACCAGATCCAAGCAAAACATTCTAGAGCACAGTTGAGCGCAGAAATCCGCCGAACAACAGTCTATACCAGAAAGTCAAAGCAACCCAAGCCTAACCCAAGCTAACGTAACACAACCAAACGTCGCCAACCTCAAACACGCCTGCCTAGAACACAATTACTGGACCCACTGATTCGAGCAGAGTAGAGTAGAGCGATGTAGAGCGTGGAAATCTTCCGAATAGCGGAGTACAGAACAAAAGTGGAAGCTGCCTTTACCAAACGTAGACTAATCCAAACTAACCGAACGTAGCCTGACACATCATAAAGAGCTGAGACCACTATTGCTGGCCATGCCTGAGCCAAGCTAAAAATACTGCAGCACTTTAGTGTGCAGAAATCAACCTAATAGCAGACTATGGTACTAAAGTCATAGCTATCCTCTCCTAACCTAACCAAACGTAAAATTATCAAACGTAACCAAACTCAACATAACGCGCCGCGGCCACTATTGCTGGCCTCCACAGAGTCCAGCGGAACACTCTAGTGGAGAGTAGAACGCGGAAAGCCATATGACCGCAGTTTATATCGGAAAAGTCGAAGCTACCCAAGCTTAACCCAAACCAACAAAACATAACCAAACATAACATAACTCAATCTGTCGTGCAGAGACCGCTATTACTGCCCTCCACAGAGCCAAGCAGGACATACTAGAGCACAGTATATCGAAGAAATCCAACGAATAGCAGCGTACACCTCAAAAGTTAAAGCTACCCTGAGCAAGCATTGCCTAACACAACCTAACCGAACGTAACGTAACCCAACATAATGTGCCGAGACCACTGTTGCTGGCCTACCCAGAGCCAGGCTGAAAATATTGAAGCTCTGAATGGAGCAGATGCTTACCTAACAGAAGAATATAGCACTAAAGTCAAATCTATCCTCTCCCAACCTACCATATCGTAACCTGTCCACCCGTAACGTAACCAAACGTAGCCTAACTCAAACTAACGTGACTGACATCACTGACCTCCACAGAGCATAGCAGAATATACTAGAGCAAAGGAGCGCGCAGAAATCAGCCGCATTGTGGTGTAAAGCAGAAGAGTAAAAGGCATCAAAACATAACCTGTCCTAATCTAACACAAACAAACTTAACCATTCCCATCCTAACGTGCCTATCCCACTCTTACTGGCATCCCTGTCGCCAAGCGGGGCACATTATAGGAGAGTAGAAGGCAGAGGTCCATAGAACGTCAGTGTGTGGTACGAAAGTAAAAAATAGCCCAACCTAACCTAAACGAACCTAACCCAACCGAACGAGACCAAACACGGAATTACGCGCCACGGCCACCATTTGTGGTATACCCAGTGCAAAGAAGAGAACGTTTTATCACAGTAGAGCACAGAAATCCACCGAATAGCAGAGTACAGCAAAAAAGTCAATGCTATCGTCTCCTAACCTATCCAAACGTAACATAACCAAACGTAGCCTATCTCAACCTAACGTGCCTAGACCGCTATTGCTGACATCCCCAGAGCAAAGCAGAACATGCTCGAGCAAAGGAGAGTGCAGTAATTCGCCGCAATCATATGCAAGGCACAAATGCCAAAGCTATCCTAACCAAGCCTAACCAAACGTAACCTAACCAACGTAACATAACTAAACACAACGAGCCGAGTGCATTATTCCTGGAGCCCACAGAGGAAAGCGGATTGCGATAGCGCACCGTACTGCGCAGAAGTACATAGAATATAGGCGCGCAGCACATAAGTCGACATTATCCTAGCCTAAAACATCGCATCCTAACCAAACCAAACGTAATATGACTCAAAGTAACGTGCCGCGAAGAGTATTGCTGCCCTCCTGAGAGCGGGTCAGAGCATAGTACTGCAATGTAGAGTGCAGAAATGCACCGAAGAGCAGTGTATACCACAAAAGCCTAAGCTACCCTATCCTAACCTAACCGCGCGTATCATAACCGATCGCAACATAGCTCTGAATAACGTGCCGAGACCAATACCGCTGGCCTCCCCATAGCCAAGCAAAATATACTAGAGCACAGTAGTGAGCAGAAATCCACCGAATTGGAGTGTATAGCACAAAAGTCAGAACCATCCTCTCCAAACATAGACTAACTTAGCCTGACCGAGGGTAACCTATTTTAACGGAACCTGCCACGACAGCCTTTGCTGACCACCGCGGATACAAGCAGGTCCTAGTAGAGCAATCCAGTGCAGACATATCGACCGAATAGCATTGTATAGCACAGAAGTCGAAGCCATACTAGCCAAACCTATCCGAACATAGCAGCCACTCGCAACATACAACAAGCTTGCGTGCTGAGACCACCATTGCTGGCCTATGCAGTGACAAGCAGAACATACTGGAGCACAGTAGAGCGCATAAATTCAACGTACAGCAGTGTACAGCAAAAAGTAGTAGCGTCCCAAAACTAACCAAAACTAACATATCCTAACCAAACGTATCCCAACTAAGACTATCGTGCCGAGACCACTACAGGTGCGCATATCCAGAATATACTAGAGCCAAGTAGAGCGCATAGATACACAGAATAGCTGCGTATAACACACAAAGACAAACCCATGTTGACAAAGCCTATCCTAACCTAATCAAGGCGAACGGAACCTATCACAAGCAAACGTGCCACGACCATTATTGCTAGCCTCGTCAGAGACAAGGAGAATATACTAGAGCACAGTGGATCGCAGAAGCCAACATGATAGCAGTGGAAAGCGCAAAACTTGAAGCTGTCGTGTCCCAACTTAACCATTCGTGACGTACGCAAGTGTAACATAACTCAAAGTAACGTGACGAGAACGCTATTGCTGTCCTCACCATAGCAATGCGGAGCGCTTTAGAGCGCAGTAGAGAGCAGAAATCTACCTAATAGTAGTGTATGGCACAAAGGTCGAAGCCACCCTATCTAAACTTAACCTAATGTAACCTAGCCAAGCGTAACATATCCCAACCAGACTTGCCACGACCGCTGTTGCTGGTCTCCCTGAGACATGCAGATGCTAGTAGAGCAATTGAGTGCGCAGATATCGAACGAAAAGGAGCTTATAGCGCACAGCCGAAACTGTACTGACCAAACCTATCTGAACCTAGCCTAGCAATGCGTACCATATCTCAAGCTTGCGTTCCGAAACCACCACTTCTGGCCTCCCCTAAGCCAAGTAGAACATACTAGAGCACAGTAAAGCGCAGAAATTCAACGTACAGCAATGCATAGCGTAAAAGTCAAAGCCATCATAATCAAGCCGAACCCAAACTATCCCACTACACGTACCCTAACACAACGTATCGTGTCAAGACCACTATTGCTGGCCACATCAGATTCTAGCAGAGTACCATAGAGCAATGTAGGTCGCAGAAATCCAACGAATAGCAGTTTATGATGCAAAAGTCAAGGTTATGTTATCCTAACCTATCCAAACGCAACATAACCGAACGTGATCCCAATCCACCTAACGGGCCGAGACCACATTTGCTGGGCTCTCCAGAGACAAGCAGAACATGTTGGAGCAGAGTGCAGCGCAGAATCTCGACGAATAGCAGTATATAGCACAAAAGTCGGAGCCATCCTAACCTAACCTAACCTAAACTAACCTAACAAGTGGTTACCCAACTCAACCAATCGTGCCACGACCGAACATTTGTTGCCTCCCCAAAGCCGAGGAGGGTATGGAAGACCAACGAAGAGCGCGGAAACCCACCGAATGGCAGTGTATAGCACAAAAGTCAAAGCTATCACGTCTTGACCTAACCAAACCTAACCAGACCAAACGTAATCTCTCTCAAACTAACGTGCCGCGACCACTATTGCTGGCCTCCCAAGCGCCACGCAGAATATACAGCAGGAGAGTGGGGCGCAGGAATCCATACAATCGCTGCGTATAAAGGAAATATCACAGCTATCCTTACCTTACCCATGCTGACATATACTACCCAAACGTAACCTGACTCAGAACAACATGCCGCGGCCAGCATTTCCGGCCTCACTAAAGCCAAGCAGAACATACTAGAGCGCTGTAGAGCGCCGAAAGGCACCGAATAGCGGTCTATAGCATAGAAGTAAAGCTGCCATATCCAGACCTTACCAAACGTAACATAACCAAAGGTTATGTATCTCCACCTAACGTACCGAGACCGCTATTGCTGGCCTCCACAGAGCTAAGCAGAACACTCTAGAAAACAGTGGAGCGCGGAAATGCACAGAAAGACTGTTTATATCACGAAAGTCGAAGCTACCCGAACATAACCGAATCTAACATACCCTAACCGAACGTAGCCCAACTCAACCTGACCCCCGAGACAACTATTACTGGCCTCCACTGAGTCGAACAGTGTGTAGTAGAGAACAGTAAAGCGTAGAAATACACCACATTGCAATGTATATCGCAAAAGTCAAAGACAGCCTAACCTAACCGAACATAGATTAACTTAACCTAACGAGTCGAGACCTCCACTGCTGGCCTCCGAAGAGACAAGCAGAATGTATTACAGCACAGTAGGTCGGAGGAATCCATCGAAAGCTGTATATAGCACAAAAGTCATAGGTACACTTCCTAACATTACCAATCGTAACACCACCAAACATAGCCAAACCCAGGCAAACGTGCCGCCACCGCCACTACGGCCCCCACCCCCCGCGTATGACAAGCAGAACATGTCAGAGGAGAGTAGATCGCTGAAATCCATATAATCGCAGAGCATAGCACTGCAGTCGAAGCTACCTTATCCTAACATAACCAAACGTAACATAGCCAAACATAGCTGAACCCAACATACGTGCCGAGACCACTATTACTGGCTTCACGGGAGAAAAGCACAGTATAGCAGAGCAACGTACGACGCTGAAATGGACCGAAATGCACTGTATAGCACAAAGGAGGAAGTTATACCAGCTAAACCTATCCAAACCTTGCCTGACCGTACGCAAAATAATTGAACCTAACTTGACGCGAACACAATTCCTGGCGCCACCAGACGCAAGCAGAGTGTTGTAACGCACAGTGCAGCGCAGAGGTCCATAGAATCGCCGAGTATGGCAGAAAAATCAGAGCAATCCAAACATCACCCGTGCTAACATAGACTTGCCAATCGTAACCTAACTCAGCCTAACGTGCCACAGACACAATTTCTGTCCTCCCAGACCTAATCAGAGCATATTGGAGCGCAGTAGGCCGGAGAAATCCACCGAAATGCAATATGCAGCACATAAGTCAGAGGTATTGAGGTAACCCATACTGACCGAACCAATCCTAACACAACCAAGCGTAACCAAACTCAACATAACGTGACGCCACCACCATTGCTGGCCTGTCCCATACTGACCGAACCAATCCTAACACAACCAAACGTAACCAAACTCAACATAACGTGACGCCGCCACCATTGCTGGCCTCCCCAGTGCTAAGCAGGACATAGCAGAGGAGAGTATGACGCAGAAATACATAGAATCGCAGAGTGCAACAGAGGTGTCAAAGATATCCAAACCTAACGTGGCCGAACCTATCCTAAACAAATGTAGAATAACTGAATTCTGAACCAAGCAGAACATACTACAGCTCAGCTGACAGTACAAATACGCCGGATGGCAGCGTAAACAGCGAAAGTCGGATCTACCCGAACCTGACCTAAATTAGCATAGCGCAGCCAAACGTAATCCCACTCAAACTAACGGGACGAGACCACTGATACTGGCCTCCCGAGCGCCAAGCTGAATATACTAGAGAACAGTAGGGCGCAGAGAGCCACCAAAATGCAGTGTACGGTGCGAAAGTCAAGATAACGTAACCTAACCTGACCCAACCTAACCTAAACGAACGTAGAATAGAAAAGCTTATCGAGCCGAGACCTCTACTGCTGGCGAGCATGTCATATTAGAGATCAGCATAGCGCTGGAATCCACCGAATAGCAGTTTGTCGCACAAAAGTCGATGCTATTCTATCCTGACCGAATCAAACGTAACACAAGCAGACGTACCGTAAACCAAGTTGTCATGCTACGAAGGCAACTGCTGGCATCGCGAGAGTTAAATGGAGTACAGCAGTGCAATGTACAACGCTGAAATCGCCCGAATTTTGTTTCATAGCAAAAAAGCAAGAAGTATCATATGCTAATCTCGCCTAATCTAGCTTAATGAAACGTAACCAATCACAAGCTAACGTGCCTAATCCACAATAGCTGCCCTCCCAACCGCCAAGCAGAGCATATTACAGGGGAGTAGATCTCAGAGGTGCATAGAGCGGAAGTGTATAGCACGAAAATCAAGGATATCCTAACCAAACCCAAACAAACCTATCCTAAGCAAGCGTAGTATAGGACACTCTAACGTGCCGCAGCTACTATTTAAGGAGCTCCCAGATGATAGCTGGGAATGTTAGAGCACAGTAGAGCGCAGAAGTCCACCGTGTAACAGTGAATAGCACGAAAGGCATAGCTACCCTTTCCTAAGCTAACCATACGTAACAAAACCAAGCGCAACAAATCTCAGACTAACGTGCCGACAACAATACTGCTGTCCTCCCCATAGCCAAGCAGAATATACTATAGCACAGTAGAGGGCAGAAACCCACCGAGGAGCTCTGTAATGCACGAATGTCAAAGCCATCCTAACAAAACTCAGCCTAACCTATCGTAGCCAGGAGTAACGTAACCCAACCTATTGTGCCACGTCCGCTATGCTGGGCTCCCCAGAGAAGAGCAGAGTATAGTAGTGCAGATAAGAGTGCAGAAATCCACCGAATAGCAGCGTATAGAGAGAGAGTCTAAGTTACCCTATCCTGAATTAGCCAAATGTAACGTAACCAAACGTAACCTAACGCAACTTGCCGTGCCACGACCGCTATTGCTAGGCTCCCCAGAGTCAAGAAGAGTATAGTAGAGCAATGAAGAGCGCAGAAATCCACCGAATAGCATTGTATCGCACAAAAGTCAAAGCCATCCTAACTAAATAGAGCCAAACCTAACCTAACCAAACGTAAACTGACTAAACCATACGCGCCGCGACCACTGTTGCTGGCCTCCTCCGAGACAAGCAGGTGGTAGTACAGCAATGCGGCGCGCAGGTTTCGACAGAATAGCGGTGTATAGCATAAAGGTCAAAGCCGTCTTAATCAAACTTGACCTAACCTAACATAACCAAGCGTAACCTATGCCAACCTATCATGCCACGACCGCTATCGTTGCCCTTCCCAGATACATGCAGGTGCCAGTGGAGCAATGCAATGCAGAGATATCAATCGAATAGCAGTGTATGGCATAAGAGTCAAAACTAACCTGTCCAAAGCTATCCTAACATAGCCAAACCAAGCGTAACACAACAAAACCTAGCGTGCCGATGCCACCATTGCTAGCGTACCCAGAGACAAGCAGCACATACTGCAGCACACTGGAGCGCAGGAATTTAACGTATAGCAGCGTATAGCACAGAAGTCAAAGCTACGCTATCCTAGCCTTACCAAACGTAACGTAACAACACGTAACCTAACAATTCCTAACGTGCAGCGACCAGCATTGCTGGCCTCCACAGAGCCAATCAGTGCATAATAGAAGAGAGCAGAGCGCAGAACTTCATGGCGTCGCAGTGTATAGCGGAAACGTCGAAGATATCCAAACCTAACCAGAGCTAACGTAAGAGTCCCAAACGCACCCTATCTCAGCATGTCCTGCCGAGAACGCTATTTCTGCCTCCCCAGTGGCAAGCAGAACATACTAGAACACAGTACAGCATCGAAATCCCACGAATAGCAGCGTATACCACGAAAGACAAATCCATCGGAACCCAATGCAATCTAAGGTAAGGTAACCAAATGTAACCTAAGTCAAACTAACGGGCTGAGACAACAATTACTGGCCTCCCCAGAGTCGTGCAGAGAATAGTAGAGCAACGTAAATCTTCAAAATTCGCAGAACAGCAGTGTACAGAACAAAAGTCAAACCCACCCTCTCCAAACCTAACCAAACATAACAAAACCAAGCGTAATCTAACTCAACCTATCGTGCGGCGACCACTGCTGCCGCCCTCCAGAGAGCCAAACGGAAAATACTAGAGCACAGCTGATCGCAGAAATTCGACGTATTGCGGAGTATAGCACAAAAGTCAAAACTAAACCCATCCTAACCTAACCAAACGTAACGTAGGCCAACGTAGCATTACACTTCCTAACGTGCCGAGGCCAGTGTTGTTGCCCTCTTCAGTGCCAAGCAGTACATGTTAGAGGAGAGTAGAGCGCAGAAGTCGATGGAATCGCAGTACATAGCAGAGTAGTCGAAGTTACACTACCCTGACGTAACCGAATGTAACATTACCGAATGTAGCTCAACTCAAACTGACGCGCCGAGACCACACTTGCTTGCATCCCCAGAGCCAAGCAGAAAATACGAGAGCACAGCAGAGCGCAGAAGTTCACCGAAAAACAGTCTATAACACGATAGTCAAAGCAATCCAGACCTAAACCAAACTAACATAATCTCACCGAACGCTGCAGAACCCAACCCAACGCGCCCAGACCAATACTACTGGCCCTGCCAGGGTCGGGCTGATAACAGTAGAGCAATGTAGAGCGTAAAATCCTCCGAACAGCGGTGTACAACACAAGAACCGTAGCTATCCCATTCTAAGCTGACCAATCGTAATGCCATCAAACGTAGCCTAGCACAACCCATAGTGCCATGACCACTATTGCTGGTATCCCTAAAGTCGAGCAGAGAATAGTAGGACACAGAGCACAGCTATCCACCAAATAGCAATGAAAAGCACAAAAGACTAAGATACCCAGACCTAACCAGACCGAACCTATCCCAAGCAATTGTGGAGTAACCAAAACAAACATGCCGCGGCCACTATTTCAGGCTTCCCCAGAGGCAAGCAGAATATGATAGAGCACAGTGGAGCACACATGCCCATAGGATATTCGTGTTGAGCACATATATCGAAGCTAACCTAGCCAAACGCAACCAAAGGTAACCTAACCAAACCTAACCAATCACATCCTGAGGTGCCACGGCCAGTATTGCTGGCCTCCGCAGAGCCGAGCGGAGCTTAATAGAGGAGAATAGTGCGCGGAAATCTATGGAACCTCAGTGTACACCAGAAAGGTCAAATCTATACAAACCTAACACAAACGAACGTAACGCAACTAAGCGTAACCAAGCTTGACATAAAAGGCCGACACCAATAATGTTGGCATCCCCATAGCCAAGCCGCATTCACTAAAGTACAGTAAGGTCCGGGAATTCAACGTATAACAGTGTATTCCACAAAAGACGAAGCTATCCAAGCCTAACACAAACAAACATAACCTAACCGAACGTAGCATAACTACAGCTAACGTGCCACGACCACGTTTGCTGGCCTCTCCGAAGACACGCAGATGCCAGTACCGCAATGCAGATCGCAGATATAGACCGAATAGGAGTATACAGCACAAAAGTCAAAGCCATCCCAACAAAACATTACCTAACCTAACCTGACAAAGCGTGACCTATCACAACCAAACCTGTCACGACCGCTATTGCTGGCCTGCACGGACTCAAGCAGACGCTAGTAGAGCAATGCAATGCACAGATATCGGCCGAGTAGGAGTGCACAGAAGACAAGGCAATCCTAACCAAGCGTATCCTAACCCAGCCAAGCTGACCGTAACATAGCACAGCGTAGCGTGCCGAGACCGCTACTGCTGGCCTCTCGAGAGCTAAGCAGGATATAGCCGAGCAATGTAGAAATCATCCGAAAGTCAGTGCACAACATAAAAGACAAAGCTGTCTCTGCCAAACTTAACCAAACATAGCATAACAAGGCATAACATAACTCAAACTAACGTGCCGAGAGAACTGTTCCTGGCGCCCACGGACACAAGCAGAAGGTATTAGAGGAAAGTAGGGCGCAGAAATCTATAGGATCGCAGTGTTCAGCAGAAAAGTCAAAGATATCCAAACCTATCCAAAACTAACATAACCTAGCCTATCGTATGCGCACTCAACGTAACGCGCCGCGACCACCATTCCTGGCCTACACAGGGTCTAGCAGATTAGGGTAGTGCACAGTGAACGGCAGGTGGCCACCGCATAACTGTGTATAGTATGAGAGTCAAAGCTACACTAACGAAACCTAACCAAACCTGACCTAACGAATGTAATCTAACTCAAACTAACGCGCCGCGACCACTATTGCTGGCCTCCCCAGAGCGAAGCAGAGCAAATTACAGCACAGTAGAGACCAGAAATCTACCTCATAGCAGTGTATACGAAGAAAGTCAAAGCTATCGCAACCTAACCCCAACTAACATAACCTAATCGAACGTAGCATAGCTCAACCTGACGTAACGAGAACGGTATTGCTGGCCTTCCCAGAGCCAAGCAAAGCATATTAGAGCAGAAGGGAGAGCAGAAACCCTCCGAAGAGCAGTGTAGAGCAAATAAGTCGAAGCTAAACTCTCCAAACCTGACCAATCATAACACAACCAAACGCAACGTATCCCAACATGTGGTGCCACGACCACTATTGCTGGCCGCACGAGAGCCAAGCGGAGTATAGCAGAGCAATGTAGAACGCTGTAATCGACCGAGTGGCAGTGTATAGCACAATTGCTAGGGCTAATACTACCAAACCTGCCAAACCTAGCCTACACAGCCTGAACATAATTCAACCTAATTTGCCGAAATCACTACACCTGGCGTCCCCAGACGCCAGCAGAGTGCAATAGCGCGCGGTAAAGCGCAGATATCCATGGAATGGCACTGTGTAGGACAAAAGTCAAAGCTACCGTAATCTAACACTACTTAACCTAACCTAACCGATCGTATTCTAACTCAATCTATCGTGCCGCCGCCACCATGTCTGCACACCCGAGAGGAGAGCAGAGTATTGTAGGGCAATGCAGAGCGCAGGAATCCACCGAAGAGCGGAGTATAGCACAAAAGCCTAAGCCGCCCTGTCCTAACCAAACCGAGCATAACATAACCAGAAGCAACGTAACACAAAGTAGCTTGCCGAGACCTCTATTGCTGTCCACACCAGAGCCATGCAGAGCATACTAGAACACAGTGGAGCGCAGAAATCCACCGAATGCTGTGTACACCGCGTAAGTCAGAGCTATCCAAACCAAGGCCAGACTGACGTAGCCTAACGAAACGTAGCCTATCTCAATTTAACGTGCCGGGACCTCTATTACAGACCTCCACATTGACGAGCAGAGTACAGTGGAGCAAAGTGCAGTGCAGATATCCACCGGATAACAGTGAATTGCACAAATGTGAAAGCGATCCAAACCTAACGAATCCAAACGTAACATAATGAGGCTTAACGTTACTGAACACATCGCGCCACGGCCACGATTGCTGGCATCCCCAGTGTCGAGCAGGTTATAGTAGAGCACAATAGACCTCAGAATTCCACCGAATAGCAGTGTATAACATGAAAGTCAAAGCTATCCGGACATAACCCGAACTAACGTAACCCAGTGCAACGTTGCATAGCCCAAACTAACGTGCCGAGACAACTATTCCAGGCATCCGCAGTGCCGAGCCGAGCCTATCTGAGTTCAGTGTAGGGCAGAGATGCTCCTTATAGCGGAGTACAGCACCAAAGTCAAAGCTTTCCTATTCTAACCTAACCAAACCTAACCTGACCAAACGTAGCCTGGAGTACAGCACCAAAGTCAAAGCTTTCCTATCCTAACCTAACCAAACCTAACCTGACCAAACGAAGCCAAACTCTACATAACGTGCCCAGACTACACGTGCAGGCCTCCATAGAGCCAAACATAGCACATTATAGCAATATGGATCGCAGAAATCCACCGAATTCCAGATCATAGCACAAAAGTGGAAGCTACTCTAACCAAACTTGGCCTAAGCTAACCTAGCCGAACGTAACCTATCTCAACATAAAGTGCCGAGACCAACACAGCCGGCCTCCCATTTGTCAAGCAGAATATACCAGAGCAAAGTAGAGCGCAGAAATCCACCGAAGAGCCGTGTATAGCACAAAAGTCTAAGCTACCCTGTCCTAGCATAACCTAACCTACCCAAACCGAACGTAACTTAACACAAGTAAACGTGCGACGACAGCTATTGCCGGCATCGGCAGAGCAAATCATAGCATATTAGAATACAGTAGAAAGCAGAAATCAACCGAACAGCCCAAAAGTGTAAGCTATCCTCGCCTAGCGTGACCAAACGTAACATAACCAAGCTTTATCTATCTTAAACTAACGCGCGGAAACCACCGTTGCTGGCCTCCCCAGAGCGAAGCAGAGATACTATTGCACAGTAGAGCGCAGAAATCCAGCGGATCGCAGTTTATAGCGCAAAAGGCATAGGTAACATACCACGACCAAACCCAACATGCAATACCAAAAGTAATCAAACTCAACCTAACGTGTCGCCAACAATATTGCTGACCTTCCCAGAGCCATGCAGACCATATTAGAAGGGAATATGGCACATATATCCACAGAATCGCAGTGTGCGGCAGAAAACTCACAGATACCCAAACCTAACCCAAACTATCCTAACCTATACCAATGTAGCCCAACAGAACGTAACGTGCCGCGACCACTATTGGTGGCCTCCCCAGGCTCTAGCAGATTAGAGTAGAGCACATCGTGGGGCAGGAATCCAACGAATGTCTATGTACAGCGGGAACGTCAAAGCTACCCAAATCAGACATTGCCTAACCTAGCACAACCAGACGTAACGCAACTCAACCTAACGTGCCGCGACCAGTATTGCTGTCCACACTAGAGTCAAGCGGAACACGCTATTGGAGGGTTGAACGCCGAAAACCATATAATCGCAGAGTATATAAGAAAAGTCGAAAATACCCAAGCCTAACCAAAACCAACAGAACATAACCAAACATAGCCCGACTCAGCCTAACGTGCCGCGACACCAATTTTTGCCCTCCCCATAGCTAAGTAAGTCATACTAGAGCACAGGAGATGGCGGAGATTCCCCGAGCAGCAGCGTACAGCACAAAAGTTAAAGCTACCCTGACCAAGCATTGCCAAACCCAACCTAACCGAACTTAACATCACCTAACATTACGTGCCGAGGCCAATATTTCTGGTCTTCCCAGGGCCAGGCTATAATATTAAAGCACTGTATGGAGCAGATATCCACATAATAGCAGACTATAGCACTGACTTCGAAGCTATCCTCTCGCAAAGTAGCCAACCGTAATATAACCAAACGTAGCACAACTAAACCTAACGTGCCGAGACCGCGATTTTTGTCCTCCCCAGAGCCAAGCTGGACGTACTTCAGCGGAGCAGAGCGCAGAAATCCACCGAATGGCAGTGTAGAGCAAAAATGTTAAAGCAATCCTGACAAAACGTAACCTAGCCCAACCTCACCGAACGTAGCCAGACTCAACGTAACGCGCCGAGATCAATACTGTTGTCCTTCCCAAAGCCCAGCTGAAAATATTTGAGCACGGTGGAGCGCAGAAATCCACCTAATAGCAGGCCAAAGCAATAAAGCCAAAGCTATCCTCTGCTAACCTACCCAACCGTAACACAGCCGGACGTATCCTAACTCGGCCTAAAGTGCCGCGACTTCAAATTCTGGCCTCCCCTGAGCCAAGCAGAGCACACTAGTGGAGAGTGCAACGCAGAAATCCGTAGAATCGCAGTGTATATCAGGTTAGTCAGAGCTACATATGCCTAACCCAAACCAACGGAACATAGACAGACATAGCATAACACAATCTAGCGTGCCGAGGCCGTTATTGCTGCCCTCCCCATATCCAAGTAGGACACACTGGTGAACAGTGGAGCGCAGAAATATACCGAATAGCAGCGTACATCACAAACGTTAAGGCTACACTGAAGAAACATAACCTGACCCTGCCTAACCGAGCGTAATTTGACATAACGTAACGTGCCGAGAACACTGTTGCTGGCCTTCCCAGAGCCAAGCTGAAGATGTTAGAGCACTGTGGGCGAAGGTATCCACCTAATAGCAGACTATAGGACTAAGGTCAAAACTGTACCCTCCTAACCTAGAGAATCGTAACATTACCAAATGTATCCTGGCTTACACCATCGTGACGCGACCACACATACTGGCCTCCCCAGAGACAAGCAGGGCATACTAGGGCGCAGTACAGAGAAGAAATCCACCAAATTGCAGTGTGCAGCACAAAAGTTGAAGCTCTCCTGACCAAACTTAGCCGAACCCAACCTAACCGAACGTAACCTATCTCAGCATAACGTGCCGAGCCCACTATTGCGGGCCTTCCCATGGCCAAGCTGAAAACATTAGAGAACTGTGGGGCACAGAAATCCACCTGATAGCAGGCTATAGAACTAAGGCCGGAGCTATCCTCTCCTGTCCTAACCAACCGTAACATAACCAAACGTAACCTAGCTCAGCCTAAAGTGCAGCGATCACAAATGCTGTCCTTCTCGGAGCCAAGAAGAGCAAAATAGTGGGGAGTGCAACGCAGAAATCCGTAGAATCGCAGTGTATATCAGGATAGTCAGAGCTACCTAAGCCTAACCCAAACAAACAGGACAAAGCCAAACATAGACTAACTCAACCCATCGCTTCGAGACAGCTATTGGCTCACCCCCCACCTCCACGGAGACAAGTAGGACATACTAGAGAGCAGTAGATGTCAGAAGTACACCGAATAGCATTGCACAGCACATTAGTTAAAGCTATCCTAACCAACTTTATCTTAACTCTACCAACCGAGAGTATCCTGAATCAACGTAACGAAACAAGGTCACTGTTGGTGGCCTTCCCGGAGACAAGCTGAAAAAGTCAGAGCTCTGCGGGTCGAAGAAAGACACCTAACGACAGACCATAACACTAAAGTCAAAGCTATCCTCTCCTAACTTATCCAATTGTAACATGAACTAACATAAGATAGCTGAAGCAAGCGTGTCGCGACCACCGTTGCTGACCTCCATAAAGCCAAGCAGGGAATACTAGAACACAGTAGAGCGCAGAACTCCACCTAATAGCAGACGATATCAGTATCGTCGTAGCAATCCCCACCTATCCTAACCAAACGTAAAGTAACGAAAGGCCACATATCTCAACGTAACGTGCCGAGATATCTATTGCGGCCTTTTCCAGAAACAAGCTGGAAATACTAGAATACTGTAAGGCTAAGAAATCCGCCTTATAGCGGACTATAGCATTAAAGTCAAAGCTATCCTCTCCTAACCTAACCAAGCGTAACATAACCAAACGTAACATAACACAACCTAGAGCGATGAGACTACCATTGCTCGCTTCCCAGAGCCAAGCTGAAAATAATAAGGCTCTGCAGGATGCAGAAAAAAGCCTAACAACAGGCCATAGCCCTAAAGTCAGATCTATCCTCTCCTAACATAGCGATTCATAAGAAAAACAAATGAAGCCTAACTCAGCCTAACGTGCCGCGATCAGAAATGCTCTCCTCCACAGAACCAAACAGAACACATTAGTGGAAAGTAGAACGCAGGTATCCATAGAATCACAGAGCACACCAGAATAGTTAAAGCTACCCAAACCTAACCCAAACAAACATAACATAACCAAACATAGACTACCGTAGACTAACGTGCCGAGAACGCTGTTTCTGCCATCCCCAGAGCCGCGCTGGACATACTAGGGCGCAGTAGATCTCAGGAACCCACCGAATAGCACTGTACAGCAAAGAAGTTAAAGCTATGTTAACATATAGTACTCAAGTCACAGCTATCCTCTCCTAACTTGACCCAACCTAAGATAAACAAACGTAACCTACCTCAGAGTAACGTGCCGAGGCCAATATTGCTGGCACTCCCAGGGCCAAGCATAATATAATGAAGCATAGCACAGCGCAGGAATACTCAGAATAGCAGTGCGCACCATGAAAATCTATTTTAACCTGGCCGAGCTTAACCTAACCTAACATAACCGAACGTAAACAAACCCAACATAAGGTGCCGAAACTACTATTGCTGACCTCCACAGGCCCAAGCAGAAAATATTAGAGGACAGCTGGATCAGAAACACACCGCATTGCCGTGTATAGCACAAAAGTCAAAGTTGCCGATCCTAACCTGGTCAAACGTAACGGACACAAACGTAACCTAACTTAACCTAACACTACGAGACAACTATTGCTGACCTCCTAAGAGACAAGCAGAGTGTACTAGAGCACTGTAGTGCGCAGAAATAATCCAAATTGCAGTGAATAGCACAAAGGACGAAGATATCCCAACACAGCCTGACCAAACCTAAACTAACCAAACTTAGCGTAACTCAACAGAGCCTGCCCCGAAAGCTGCTGCCGGACTCCACATGGCGAAGCAGAATACAGTAGAGCGCAGTAGATCACGGGAACCCAACGTATAACAGTGTACAGCAGGAAAGGCGGAACCATCCTAAGCAAACGTAAACAAACGTAACATAATCAATAGAAGCCTAACACAACATAACTTGCCGCGGCAATTGCTGTCCTCCCCAGGTGCCAAGCAGAATAAAGCATAGCACAGTGGAGTGCAGAAGTCGTCCGAATAGCAGTGTGTAGCACGAAAGTCAAAGATAACCTGACCGAGCTTGACATAAACCAACCTAACGAAACGTAATATAACCCAACCTTACGTGCCCTGATCACTATCACTGTAGTCCCTAGAGCCAAGCTGAATATATTAGAACACAGTAGAGGGCATATTTCCGCGGATATCAGTATACAGCGCAAATGTCTGGACTACAATATTCTAACCTCAACGAACGTTACGTACCCGGGTGTAGCGTAGCTCAAACTAACGTGCCGATACCACATGGCATATTTCCGCGGATATCAGTATACAGCGCAAATGTCTGGACTACAATATTCTAACCTCAACAAACGTTACGTACCCGGGTGTAGCGTAGCTCAAACTAACGTGCCGATACCACAATTGCTGGCTTCCCAGAGTCAAGCAGAGCATATTATAGCACATTAGAGCGCAGAAATCCTCCGGATAGCGGTGAACAGCACAGGAGTCAGAGTCACCTATCCTGAGTAGACATACCCGAACGTAGTCTAACTCAACACAACATTGCGAGGTCACTATTGCTGGCCTCGACAGAGACAAGCAGAATGTGCTGCAGCACATTCGAGCGCACGAATCCATCGCATTGCAGTGAATTGCACAAAAGTCGAAGATATCCTATCCTAACCTGTCCTAACCTAACCTAACCAAAACGTAACATATCTCAACCTAACGTGCCGCGACGGCTGTTGCTCGCCTCCCCAGCGTCGGGCAGAGTATAGTAGAGCAACGTATTGCGCAGAATTCAACCGAATAGCAGCGAGTAGCACAAAAGTCGAAGAAAACCAAGCCATGCCTTCCTAACCTACCCGAACGAAACGTAACGTGACTCAACCTAACATGCCGATACCACTATTACTGGTCACCCCAGAGCCAAGCAGAGCATATTGTAGCCCATGAAAGCGCAGAGTCCCGCTGAATAGCGGTGTATATCTCAAAAGACGAAGTATCCTCTCCTAAACTAGCCAAAGGTAACATAACCAAACGTAACCGAACTCACCCTAACATGAAGAGGCCAATACCGCTGGCCTCCACGAGGACAAGCAAAATGTACTAGGACACAGTTGTGCGCAGAAACCCACCTCATTCCAGTTAATAGCGCAAAAGTCGAAGATATCCTAACCTAACCTGACATTACCTAACCAAACCATACGTAACATAAAGCAACCTAGCGTGCCGAGAACATTATCGCAGCCCCCGCTCCCTCCAGAGCCAAGCGCAAAATATTAGAAAGCAGTAGAGCGAAGAATTCCGAGGACAGCTGTGTGTAGCACAAATGGGAAAACTATTATGACCTAACTTCGCAGACGTAACATAACCGTACGTAGCATAGCTCCACCTAACGTGACGTGACCAATATTGCTGGTACCCAAGAGCCAAACAGAGCATGTTAGAGCGCACTAGAACACAGAAATGCACCGAAGAGCTGTGAATAGCGCAAAGGTCAAGGTAGCCTATCCTAACCTAGCAAAACGCGGCGTTCCCAAACGTAATCTAACTCCACCTGACTGTACGAGACCACTATTACTGGCCTCGAAAGAGACAAGCAGAATGTACTAGGGCACGTTGGAGCGCAGAAATCCACCGCATTGAAGCGAATGGCACAAAGGCCGTAGATTACGTAACGTAACCTGACATAATCTAGCCCAACCAAACACAGCATTGCCCAACATGACGCGCCGCCACAGCAGCGCCAGGCATGCCCAGAGCAAAGCAGAATATAGTAGAGCACTTTAGATAACAGAAATCCGCCGAAAATCAGTGTAAAGCACAAAAGTCAATGTGGTCTATCCTTACCTAGCCACCCGAGTATAGCACAAAAGTCAAAGTAGCCTATCCTTCCCTAGCCCCCCGAGCCACATTCAAACGATGCCCAGCTAAACCTAACATGACGAGACCACTATTGCTGGTCTCAAGGGAGACAAGCAGAATGTACTAGAGTGCAGCAGAGCGCAGATATCCAGCGCAATGCAGCGAATAGCACAGAAATCGAATATATCCTGAGGCAACCAGACCGTACGTAACACAACGAAGCGTAGCATAGCTCAACGCCACATGCCGCGACCACAGCACCTGGCCTCCCCAGAGCCAAGCAGAATGTAGTAGAGCACAGTCGATCGCCGAAATCCACAGCATTGCAGTGAGTATCACAAAACTCGAGGATACCCGAACCTAACCTGGCCTAACCTAACATAACTGAACGTTGCATAGCTCAATGCAACGGGCAGCGACAAATGCACCTGGTCTCGCGAGCGCCAGGCAGAATTTAGTACAGTACAATAGATCAAAGGAAACACCGAATGACAGTGTATAGCTCAGAAGTAGGGACCATACTGACCAAACGTAGCCTAACCTAACATAACCAAACGTAACCTAACTCAACCTGATGTACCACGACCACTTTTGCACGCCTCCACGTAGTCCTGCTGAGAATTGTAGAGGAATGTAGAGCGCCTCAATCCACCAAATAGCAGTAATAGCAAGAAAGGCTAAACAATCCCATCCTATCCTCACCGAACGTAACACAACCAAACGTAACATAACTCAAACTAAGCAGCCGAAACCACTATTGGTGGCATCCCCAGCGCCAACCAAAATATACTACAGCACAGCAGAACGCAGGAATCCACCCGACTGCAATGTATAACACAAAAACCGTAGATCTCCTAACCTAACCAACCCGATCGCACCATTGCACAAAGTAGCGTCCCGCGACTGTTGCTGCTGTCCTTCCCAGTCACAAGCATAATGTAGTAGAGCAGTGTGAATCACAGTTATCCACCTGACAACAGTGTGCAGCACCAAAGTCGAAGCCACCCTAACCAAACATGGTCTAACGTACCCTAATCAAACGTAGCCCAATCCAGTATAAAGTACCGCTGCTATTGCTGTCCTCTTCAGGGCCAAGCAGGGTATTGTAGTGCTCGGTCGAGTGCAGAAATCCTCTGGATAGCAATATATATCACGAAAGTCAAAGCTAACCTTACCGAAATTAACCCAACTTAAACTAACCAAACCCAACCTAACTGAACCAAATGTGCCGATACCAATACTGCTGCCCTCTACAAAGGCAAGCAGAATGCACTAGAACACAGTAGAAATGCACCGCATTGCTGTGAACAGCACAAAGATCAAACATATCCTGACCTAACTTGGTGTAACCTTACCTGTCCAAGCGTAGCGTAAGCCAACATAAAGTGGCGAGACCGATATTACTGGCCTCTCAGAGAAAAGCACAGCATATTAGAGCACATTAGAGCGCAGAAATCCAGCGGGAAGCAGTGTATAGCACAGAAGTCAAAGTAGTCTACCATAACCTAGCCAAACGTAACACAACCAAACGTAACCTAACACAACCTAACATGACGATACCACTAATGCTAGCATCCACAAAGAAAAGCAGAATGTACTAGAGTACAGTAGTGCGCAGAAGCCAACCGCATTGCAGTAAGTAGCACAAGAGGCAAACATGTCCTAACCAAAGCTGACATACCCTAACCTAACCAAACGTAACCTAACTCAACCTAACGTGCAGAGATTACTGTTGCTGGCCTCAACAGAGAAAAACTGGAAATATTATAACACAGTAGAGAGAAGAAGTCCGCTTGTAGGTGTGTATAGCACAAAAGCCTAAACTATCCTATACATCCCTCACGAACCTAACATAGACGAACGTAGCATAGCTTAAACTATCGTGCCGAAACCGCTATTGCTGGCCTCCCCAGAGCCAAGGAGAAAATACTAGAGGTCAGCAGAGCGCAGAAATCCACCGCAATGCAGTGTGTAGCACAAACGTAAAACAAATCCCGATATAACCTGACCTTACCTAACCTACACAAACGTGGAGCAACTCAGCATAACGTGACGAGGCCAATATTGGTTACACGCCCCCCCCCCCCGAAGCCGGGGATGGCACATTAGAAACGCATTAGAGCCCAGAAATGCACCGAAGAACAGTGAATAGCACAGAAGTAAAAGTACCATCTCCTAATCTAGTCAAACGTAACATACCCAAACGTAACCTAACCCAACCTAACGTGCAGAGGCCAATATTGCAGGCATTCCCACGGCTGGGCATAATATAGTAGAGCACAGTACAGCGCAGAAATATCCCGGAAATCTGTGCATTGCAAGAAGGTCTAAGTTAACCTGATCGAGCTTAACATACCCTAACGTATCCAAACGTAACCGAACTCAACCTAACTGGTCGATACTACTATCGCTGGCCTCCACATGCCCAAGCAGGAAATATTAGGACGCACTATAGCGCAGATATCTGCGTTAAGCGGTGTATAGCACAAAGGAATGAATTATCCTATCCTAATATCCGAAAGGTAACGCAACCGAGCGTAGCATAGCTCAACCTAACGTGCCGAGACCACCCTTGCTGGCCTCCCAAGAGTTTTGCAGTGTATAGCGCAAAAGTCAGGAAGTCCTGACACAGCCTGACCTTACCTAACATTTCCGAACGTAGAGTGACTCACCATAACATGATGAGACCAATTGCGATGGTCTACCAAAAGCCAGGCTGCGCACAGTAGTGCACATTTGAGCCCAGAAATCCTCCGAGTGGCAGTGAATAGCGCAGAAGTCAAAGTAGCCTCTCCTAACCAAGCCAAACGTAACATACCCAAAAGTAACCTAACTCAACCTAACATGGCGAGACTTTTATTGCTAACCTCCACAGAGACAAGCGGTGTATACTAGCGCGCAGTATGGGACAGAAATGCACAGCATATCAGTGGTTAGCGCAAAAGTCGAAGATACTCTGACACAACCCGACCCAACCTGACTAAACCAAACGTAGCATACCTCAACTGAGCGTGCTGCGTCAACCGCTGCTGCCAACCCCGGAGCCGTGCAGAATAAGGTGGAGCACTGTAGACCACAGAAACGCACGGAATAGCAGTGTAAAGCACAAAAGTCGAAGTAGCTTACCCTAACCACACTAAACGTACCACAACCAAACGTAGTCGATCTCATTCTAGCAAGCCGAGACCGTCATTGCAGGCCTCCCCAAAGCGAAGCAGAATATACTATAGCACATCGGAGCGCAGAAATCCACCGCATTGAAATGTATGTCGCAAATGGCGTAGATACCCTGACATAACCGTCCTAACCTAACAAAACGGAAAATAACTTAACACAACCTAACGTGCCGAGACCACAATTACTGGCCACCGCAGAGCCAAGCAAAACATATTGGAAGTTAGTTGGGAACAGAAATCCACCAAATGGCTGTAAATGGCACGAAAGCCTAATCTGTCCGTCCTAACGTAATCAAACTTGTCACACGTGAACTTAGCCTAACAAAGACTAACGTGCAGAAACCACTATTGTTGGCCTACCCAGAGCCAAGCTGCAAATGTTAAAGCACTGTTGGACCTAGAAATCCACCTAAGAACATACTATAGCACTGAAGTCGAAGCTACCCCCTCCTAACCTAGCCAGTCGTGATATACCCAAACGTAGCCCAACTCAAACTAACGTGAGGCGACCGCCATTACTGGCCACCCCAGAGCCTAGCAGGACATTCTAGAGCACAGTGGAGGGCAGAAACCCACCGTATAGCAGTGTACAGCACAAAACATACAGCTATGCTAACCAAACTTAGCATTAACCAGCCTAACCGAACGTAACGTGACTCAACGTAACGTTCAGAGCCCGCTATTGCTGACGTTCCCAGAGCCAAGCTGAAAGCATTAGAGCACTATAGGGCGCAGAAATCCACGTAATAGCAGACTATAGCATTAAAGTCAAAGCTATCGTCCCCAAAACTAGCCAATCGCAACATAGCCAAACGTAACCTAACTAAACCTTACGTGCCGTGACCACTATATCTAGCTTTCCCAGGGCCAAGCGGGAAATATTATGGCACTGTAGGGCGCAGAAATGCACCTAATACCAGGCTATAGCACAAAAGCCAAAGCTACCTTCTCCTAACCTAACCTAACATAACATAACCGAACGTAACCTAACTCAGCCTTAAGTGCCGCTATTGCAAATGCTGGCCTCCGCTGAGCCAAGCAGAGCACACTAGTGGAGAGTGCAACGCAGTAATCCATGGAACCGCAGTGAATATCAGGATAGTCACAGCTACCAAAGCCTAACCCAGACCTGGAGAACGAAGCCAAACATAGCCTAACTCAACCCAACGTGCTGAAACAGCTTTTGCCCCACCCACCGCCGGAGACAAGTAGGTCATACTAGAGAAGAGTAGAGGGCGGAAGTCCACCGAAGAGCATTGTACAACGAAAAGTTAAAGCTATCCTAAACAAGCGTAGCTCAGCCAGACATAACCGTGCGTAACCTCACCCAACATAACGAGCCAAGGTCACTATTGGTGGCCTTCTCGGAGCGAAGCAGAAAATGGCAGACCACTGTGGGGCGAAGGAAACCACCTAATAGCAGACTATAGCACTAAAGTCAAAGCTATCCTCTCCTAACGTATCTAATTGCAACAAGAACGAACATAAAATAGATAAATCAAGCGTGCTGCGACCACCATTGCTGGCCTCCATAGAGCCAAGCAGGGCACACTAGAGCACAGCTGAGCGCAGGGCTCCGCCGAATAGCTGTGTACATCACAAAAGTTAATGCTATCCTAACCAAACATAGCTTCATCCGTCCTAGCCGAACGTAACATAAATGAAAATAATGTGCCGAGACCACTACAGCTGGTCTTCCCAGAGCCATACTGAAAATACTGCAGCACTATAGGGCGCAGAAATCCACCTAATAGCAGACTATAGCACTAAAGTCAAAGCTGCACTTTCCTAACCAATCCAAACGTAACATAACCGAACGCAACCCAACTCAAGCTAACGTTATGCGACCACTATTGCTGGTCTACCCAGAGTCAAGCAGAGCACACTAAAGCACTGTAGAGCGCAGAAATCGTTCGAATAGCAGTGAGCAGCACCAAAGTTAAAGCTACCCTTACCAAGCGTAGCCGAACCGAACCTAGCCGAACGTAGCCTGACACATTATAACGTGCCGAGACCGCCATTGCTGACCTTGCCAGAGCCAAGCTGTAAATACTAGAGCACTGAAGGGGTCAGAAATCCGCCAAATGATAGAATACTGCACTAAAGGTGAAGCTATCCCCAGGTAATCTGAAGAATCGTAACGTAACCAAATGTAACCTAGCTCAAACTAACGTGCCGCGACCACTATTGCTGGCCTCCACAGAGCCAAACAGAGCAGATTAGTGGAGAGTGGGACGCAGAAGTCCATAAAATCCCAGTGCACATCGGAAAAGTCAGAGTTATCCAAACCTAACCCAAACTAACGGAACATAACCAAACATAGCCTGACTCAACCTAACGTGCCGAGACCGCCATTACTGTCCTTCCCAAAGCGAAGCAGGCCATGCTGGCGCACAGTAGAGCTCAGAAATACACCGAACAGTTGTGTAGATCACAAAAGTTAAATTTATCCTGACAAAACCAAGCCTAACACAACATAACCGAACGTAACCTGAACCAACATAACGTGATGATACCGCCATTGCTGGCCTTGCCAGAGCCAAGCTGATAACATTAGAGCGCTGTAGGGGGCAGGAGTCCACCTAATAGCAGACTATGGCACTAAAGTCAAAGACATCCTCTCCTAACCTAAAAAACCGTAACATAGCCAAACGTAACACAACTGAACCTAACCTGCTGCGACCACTACTGCTGGCCTCCCCAGAGTCAAGCGGAACACGTTAGTGGAGAGTAGAACGCAGAAATCCATATAACCGCTCTGTATATCAGAAAAGACAATGATACCCAAGCCTAACCCAGACAAACAGAGCGCAACCAAACATAGCCTGACCTGATCTAACGTTCCGACACAGATATTGTTGCCCTCCGCAGAGACAAACAGGATATAGTATAGCAAAGTAGAGCGCAGAAGTCCATATAATCGCGGTGTACATCAGAAAAATCAAAGCTACCCAAGCATAACACAAACAAACCTGACATATCCAAACATATTCAGACTCACACTAACGTGCTGCGTCTTCTATTCTTGTCCACCACAGAGCCAAGCAGCACACACAAGAGCAGAGTAAAGTGCTGAAATACATCGAATAGCTGCTTGCAGCACCAAAGTGAGAAAACCATCCTAACCAAACTTACCCTAAGCCAACCGAACCGAGCGTAACGTGACCCAATATAACGAGATGAGGCCACCATTGCTGGCCTTCCCGGAGCGAAGCTTAAAATATTAAAGCACTGCAGGGAGTAGGAATCCACCTAATAGCAGACTATGTCACTAATGGCAAAGATATCCTCTCCTAACATGACCAACCGTAGCATAACCAAACGCAACCTAACTCAACCTAATTCGTCGCGGCCACTAATTCTGGCTTACCCGGAGCCCAGAGGAGAACGCTAATCGAGAGTAGGCCGATGAAATACGTATAACCGCAAAGCATATAAGAAAATAAAAGTAACCCAAGCCTAACCCAAACCAACAGAACAAAATCAAACATAGACTGGCTTAAACTAACGCGCCCAGTCCGCTGTTGTTGCCCTCCCCAGATCCAATCGGGGCATACTAGGGCACAGTAGCGCGCATAACCCCACCGAATAGAAGTATACATCACAGAAGTTAAAGCTGTCATGACAAAACTTAGCCTGACCCAACCTAACCGAACGTGACATGACAAAATGTAACTTGCAGAAGTCACTACAGCTGGCCATCACAGAGCCTAGCTGAAGGCATTAGTGCACTCTATGCAGCAGGAGTCCACCTAATAGCAGACTGTAACACTAAAGTCAAAGATATCCTGTCCTAACATAGCCAATCGTATCATAGCCACACCTAACCTAACTCTACCTAACGTACCGCGACAACTATTGCTGGCCATCCCAGAGCAAAGCAGAACACGTTAGTGGAGAGTAGAGCGCGGAGGTCCATATAATCGCAGTGCATATCAGGTAAGTCGTAGCTGCCCAAGCCAGACCCAAACCAACAGAACATAACCAAGCATAGCTTGAACCAACCTAACGTGCCGATGCCGCTATTGCTGCCTTCCACCCAGCCGAGCAGGTCATACTAGGGCACATTCGTGCGCAGGAATCCACCCGATGACAGTGTACAGCACAAGCGTTAAGGCTATCCGACCAAACATATCCTAAGCAGAGCTATCCGAACGTTACCTGTCTCAACATTGCGTGCCGAGACCACTGCTGCTGGCCTTCCCAGAGCCATACTGAAAGCATTAGAGCACTGCAGGGCGCAGAAATCCACCTAATAGCAGCCTATAGCACTGAGTGAAAGCTATGCTCTCCTCACATGGCCAACCGTAGCTTAGCCAAGCGTAACCTAACTCAAACTAACATGCCGGGACCACTATTTCTGTCCTCCGCAGAGGCAAGCGGAACACCCTAGTAGAGAGTAGAACGCAGAAACCCATATAATCGCTGTGCATATCAGAATGGTCCTGGCTACTCGTGCCTAACCCAAACAAACTTGACAAAGCCAAATATAGCCTGGCTTAGCCTGTCCTGCCGAGAGCGCTATTGTTGCCCTCCGCAGATCCAAGCAGGACATACTAGAGCACAGTAGAGCGCAGAAAACCGCCGAATAGCAGTGTACAGCACAAAAGTTAAAGCTACACTGACAAACCTTAGCCTCACCCAACCTAACCGTACGTTACATGACAATCGTAACGAGCCGAGACCACTATTGCTGGCCTTGCTAGAGCCAAGATGAAAATATTTGATCACTGTGGGGCGCAGAGATCCTCCGAATAACAGGCTATAGCACCAAGGTGAAAGACATCCTCTTCAAACCTATGCAACCATAATATAACCAAACATAACCCGGCTCAAACTAACGTGCCGAGGCCACTATTTTTGTCCTCCGCAGAGGCAAGCGGAACACCCTGGTGGAGAGGAGAACGCAGAAATCCGTATAACCGCTGTGAATATCAGATGAGCTAAATCTATTCAAACCTAACCCAAACAAACGGAACATAGCCAAGTATAGCATGACACAACCTAGCGTGCCGAGATCGCTATTGTTGCCCTTCGGAGAGCCAGGCAGGACACATTGGTGCACACCAGAGCGCTGAAGCCGACCGAATAGCAGTGTATAGCGCAAAAGTCAAAGCTATCCTGACCAAGCGTATCCTAATCTGACCAAACCGAACGTAAGCAAACTCAATATAACGTGATGCGAGCGCTGCTGCTCGCCTCGCCAGAGTACAGCAATGTAGAGCGCGGAAATCCATCGAAAAGCAGTATATGTTTCAAAAGTCGAAGGCATCGTAACCAAACCTGACCTATACTAACATACCACAACGTATAATATTTCAACATTGCATGCCGCGACCACTGCTCCTGTCCTCCCCAGGGCAAGGCACAATGTAGCAGAGCACAGTAGATCACGGAAATCCACTGAAAAGTTGTGCAAATCACGATTGACAGATTAGCCTATCTTAACCTAGTCAAACGTAACATACCCAAACACAGCAGAACCCAAACTAACACGACGAGACCACCATCGCTGCCTTCCTAACAGACCAGCGGAATGTACTGGAGCACAGTAAAGCGCTGGAGTCCACGGCACTGCCGTGAATAGCGCAAAAACCTTTGAAAGCCTAGCCTAACCTGACCTAATCTAACATAACTGAACGCAGCATTACCCGACATGACGTAACGCGACCATTGCCCCTAGCCCACCGAGAGCAATGCGGACTGAAGTAGAGCACAGGAGATTACAAAAATCCGCCGAAAAGAAGTGTATAGCACGACAGTCAAAGAAGAATTCCATAACTCAGCCGAAAGTGACACGCCCAAACATAGCCTAGCACATCATAACATGACGAGACCACTATTTCTGGCCTCCACATAGTCAGGCTGAATGTACTAGAGCGCGGTAGTACGCAGAAATCTACCGAATATCTGTGAATAGCACAAAAGCCGAAGATATCCTATCCTAACCTGACCCAACCTAACCAAGCCATGCGTGGAATGAGAAAACCTAACGACCCGAGACCTCTATTGCTGGAATCCCGGGAGTAAGGCAGAAAGTACTAGTGCGTTATAAAGCGCAGAAATTGACCGAGTAGCAGTGTGTAGCAAGAAGGTCAAAGCTATCCTCTCCTTACTTAACAAACCCTAACATAGGCGAGCGTAACCTAACCCAACCTAACGAGCCGTGGCCACTATTGCTGGCCTCCCAAGTGCCGAGCAGAACATGTTAGAGGAGTGTAGAGCGCAGAGATGCATGGAATCAGCAGAAAAGTCAAAGGAGCCCTTATCTAAGCTAACCAAAGGTAGCACAACCGTATGTAGCGTATCCCAAAATAGCGTGCCGAAAACACCATTGCTACCAACACCAGAGCCAAGCAGAACACACGAGATAAGAGTGGAGCGCAGAAATTAATATAATCGCAGCGTATATCAATAATGTCAAAGATACACTATCGTAACATAACCAAACGCAACATATTTGAACGAATCCTAACACAGCCTAATGTGCGATTGACACTGTTGCTTTCCTCCCCGGAGCCAAGCAGTGTCTCCTAGAGCACAGTAGAGCGCAGGAGCACAACGCATTGCAGTATGTAGTACAAAAGTCAAAGTGATCCGAACATAGGTTAACAAAACCTAACCTACCCAAGCGTAGCGTAACTCAATATCACTTGCCGAGACCACTATTGCTGTCCCCTAAGAGCCATGCGGAACATATTAGAGGATAGTAGAGAGCAGATACCTATACAAGCGCGGCGTATAGCAGAAAAATCTATGCTCCACAAGCCTAGCCATAGCAAACACAGCCTTATCAATCGCAGCCTATCTCAACCTAACTTGGCGAGACCACCATTACTGGCATCCCTAGAGCACACCGAAACATACTACAGAACATTGGAGTGAAGAAATCCTCCGCATTTCAGTGTACAGCACAAAAGTCAAAGATACCCTGCACTAACACAGACAAAGCTAACCTAACCAAACGTAACCTAACTTTACAAAACGCTCCGCGGCCACAGTTACTTGTCTCCGCAGAGCAAAGCAGAGCACGTTAGATCACAGTAGAGTGATCCAAACAAAGGCAGAGTCTAATACACAAGTCAAAGCTGCCCTAGCTTAACCTAATCAAACGTACCGTAACTCCACCTAAGCGCACTCCATCACCATTGCTCACCTCCACAGATCCGAGCAGAATGTATCAGATCACAGCAGAACACAGGAATCCGTGGCATTGCAGTCTAAAGCACAAAAGTATAGATAACCTCTCCTAACCAGACTTTTTTTTCACGTGAGCAAAATCTTCCAAAGATACCCGGCTCCTTAGGGGATGGGGCAGTGTTACGTGGGATCATTACCCACTAAAACCCCCACGATGGCCAGCCCTTCGCATTTCGGTGCGACCTGGTCTTTGCCGCGACGCAATTACCCGGACGACACCGCGACGCAATCGCAGTTCCCCCCTGGCGCGACAGGAAATCGCAACCGAAACGATCATGCTCATGCGCGCGAGACGGGTTGATTACGGGCACACACAACGCGCATACCACCGCACCGCAGCGCGCGCATACCCAGCGGACGCTGCGCGACCATCACGCGACGGCGCGCGCCCGGACCACGTTCTCTCGAACAGACGTGCCCTCACACGCCAGCCCGTGGTCACCCTGACCTAGGTTACAGCGGGAGAGAGAGACGGACTCCCCGGCCGTAGGAACAAGGTCGGTCGCGAAGGCGGAGGACTAACGCGTTAACACATCCGGAAGTGCTCGCGCCGCCCGACGGCGCCGCACATGCAGCTTCCGCCGCCCTACGCGCGAGGAGCACGCGCTATGCGCGTTGGCTCTCCCCGCGGCATCCTTCTGTAACACAACCGCATAGCAGATGGAGGCCACCGCACGCCACGCACCTAAGCTCTCCGTCATCGGCGCCGCAACGACTGAGAGTGAAAGGCCCCATCTCGCCACGCGACAAAGTACCCGCCGTTCGCCTGCTAACCTGACCTAACCTAACTCACCCAAACGTAGCCTATCACAGGCTAGCGCAGCATAATGTGCCGAGACCACTATCGCTGGCCTCCCCAGAGCCAAGCAGAATATAGTAGAGCACAATAGGGCGCAAAAGTCCACCGAATAGCAGTGCATAGAGCAAAAGTCATCTCTACCCTATCCTAACCTATCAAAACGTAATATAAACATACGTAACCTAATTTAACCTAACGAGATGTGACCACATTTGCTGGCCTACCGAGGGCCAAGCAGAACATATTAGAGTGGGTGGAGCGCAGAAATCCATACTATTGCAGTGCGTAGCAGAAAAGTCATAACTATCCAAACCTAACCCAATAAAACGTAACACAATGAAACGAAGGCTGACTCACCGTTACGTGCCGCGACCAATATTGCTGGACCGCCACGTCCAAGCGGAATATAGTATAGCACAGTAGAGCGCAAAAATCCACAAGACAGCGGTGTACACCACTAAAGTCAAAGCTATCCACACCTTACCGAAACAAGCATAAACAAGGCAAACGCGGCCCAACTCAAACTAACGAGGCGAGAACACCATTGCTGGCATCCCCTGAGTCGAGCAGAGTATAATAGAGCTATGTAGGGCGTGGAAATCTACCGAAGAGCAGCATATAGCACACAAGTGATCTCTACCTTATCCTAACACATCCAAACGTAATATAAACATACGTAACATAATTTAGCCTAACGTGGCAGGAGCACTATTTCTGACCTCCCCAGAGCCAAGCCGAACATACTATAGCGCACTAGAGCGCAGATACCGATCGAATTGCAGCATACAGCACAAATGCCACAGCTTTGATAACCAAACCTGACCTACCCTAGTCAAACCAAACCTAACCTAACCCCAACTAACGTGCCGAGACCACAATTGCTGGCCTCCACAGACCCGAGCAGAACATGTTACAGCACAGTAGAGGGCAGAAGTCAATAGAATCGCAGCGTATAGCACAATAGTCGAAGCTATCCTATCTCAACATAGCTATACGTAACATAACCGAAAGTAGCTTAGCTAAGCCTAACGTGACGAGACTACTATTGCTTGCCTCCCCAGAGCCAAGCAGAATGTACTAGAGCACAGCAGAGCGCAGGAAGCCACCAAGTTGCAGTGTATTGCACAAGAGCCAGAAATATCGTAACCCAACGTACCCTAACCAAACCTAATCAAACGTAGACTGACTGAGCCTGACACACAGCGATCACTACTGCTGATATTCCCAGCGCCGAGCGGAGTAGAGCGGAGAACAGTAGAGCGGAGAATTCCTCGGAATAACAGTGTACACCACGAAGATCGAAGCTATCCACTCCTAACCCGAGCAAACGCAACCAAGCCAAACGTAGCCTATCTCAAGCTAACATGCCGGGACCACAATTTCTCCGCTGAGTCGGGGGGAGTATAGTAGAGCTATGTAGAGACTGTGAATCCAGCGAATATTAGTTCATAGCGCAAGTCAAATCTATCCGATCCCCTCCTACCGAAACGTAACATAAACAAGCCTAACCTAACTCAACCTGACGTGCCGTGAACACTATTGCTGGCCTCCACAGAGAAAATCTGAAAGCACCAAAGTACACTAGAGCGCAGGAAGCCTCCAGATGGCACTGTGTAGCACAAAAGTCAAAGATATCCTTACCTACCATGTGCTATCCCAGCCTAACAAAACATAGGAGAACTGTACCTAACGAGCCGTGTCCACTATTGCCGGCCTCCCATATCCAAGCAGATTTTATTAGAGAAGCGTAGAGCGCAGAAGTCCATGGAAAGGCAATGTACAGCAGAAAAGTCAAAGCCTTCCTATCCTATCCCAGACTAACCTATCGTAGCCAAGCTTAACCTAACATATCCTAACGTGCTGAGAACACTATTGCTGGCCTCCCAAGACCCAAGCCGAAAAGGCTTGAGCGCAGTGGATCGTAGGAATCCGCCGCATTGCAGTGTACAGCGCAAGAGCCAGAGGTATTCTGACCTAACATGTCGCAACCTAACCTTTCCGAACGCGGCATAAATAGACATGAAGTGCCGACAATACCTTTGCTGCCCTCCCCATAGACGAGCAGACAATATTAGAGCAATGCAGAGCGCACAAATCCACCGAATAGCGGTGTGCAGCATAAAAGTCAAAGCAATCCTCTCCTAATGTAACCAAGCCTAACATAACCAAACGTTATATATCACATCCTAAGGAGCGGAGCCCACCATTGCTGGCGTCCCCAAAGGCAGGCAGAACATATTAGAACACAGCAGAGCGCAGGAATCCACCGAATCGCATTCTATACCACGGAAGTCAAAGCCATCCAATCCTAACGCAAACTAACATAGACAAACCGTACGTAGCATAACTGAACCTAGCGTGCAGAGACCTCTGTTGCTGGACTCCACAGAGACAAGCAGAACGTACTAGAGCAATATAGGTGGCAGAAATCGGCCGAAAAGTAGTGTACAGCACAAAAGTAAAAACTGCCCAATCCTAACATAACCAAACATAGCAAAACCAAACGTAATCTAACTCAAACTTACGTGCCGATACCACTATTTCTGCACTTCCCAGAGAAAAGCGGAACATACTGGAACACAGTAGAATACTGACATCCGCCGAATAGCAGTGTACAGCACAAAAGTCAAGCATATACTAAACCGACCAGACCTGATCTATCCTACCAAGCGCAACCTACCTCAATATAACGTTCCGATACCGCCATTGCTGGCCTTCGCAGAGCCAAGATGAACATCTTCGAGCATATTAGGGTGCAGGAATCCAGCGAATAGCAGTGTGTAGCACAAAACACACAGCAAGCCTCTCCTAACCTAACCTACCGCAACACAAACAAACGTAACTTATTTCAGGCTAACGTGACGCGATCACTATTTCTGGCCTACCCAGAGCCTAGCAGAACGTTTGCAGGAGTCTATTGAAACACAGCGAATAGCAGAAGAGTCAAAGCTATCCAAACCCAACCGAATCGAGCGTAACCAAAACAAACGTAGCCCAGCTCAAAATATGGTGCCGCTACCGCAATTGCTGTACAGACCAGGGCCAACCAGAGCATAGTAGAGCAGGCTAGAGCGAAGAAATCCACAGAATAACAGTGTATACCGCAAAACTCAGAGCTATCCAGACCAAAGGCAAACAAACGCAACCTAGCCAAACGTAGCCTGACACTAACTAACGTGCCGAGACCACCATTTCTGGCCTACACTGAGTCGAGCAGAGTATATTAGAGCTATGTAGATTGTAGAAATCCAACAAAGAGCAGTGTACAGCGCACAAGTCAAATCTATCCTATCCTAGCCTATCGAAACACAACATATACGAGACTAACCTAACTTAACCTAACATGCCGAGACCACTACTGCTGTTCCCTCCAGAGAGAAGCAGAATACACCAGAGCACAGTAGAGCGCAGAAAGCCTACAAATAGTACTATACAGCACAAGAGACAAAGATATCCTGATATAACATGAGCTGCCCGAGACTAACCAAACGTGGACTAACAGAACATAACGAGCGGAGTTCGCAGTTGTTGGCCTCCCCACCTCCAAGCAGAATATATTAGAGGTGGGTACAGCGCAGAAGTCCATAGAAAGGCTAAGTATGACAGAAAAGTCAAAGCCATACTAACCGATCCCGGGCTAACCTAACCCAACCAAGCGGAAACAAACGAAACCCAACGTGCTGAGAACACTATTGCTTGCCTCCCCAGAGACAGGCAGAAAATATTAGAGCGCAGAGGAGCGCAGTAATCCGCCGCATTGCAGTGCACAGCAGAAAAGTCAAAGATATCCTAACCTAACCTGTCGCAACCTAACCGTTACGGACGTAGCATAACTAAACGTAGCTTACCGTGTGTACTATTGCCGGCCTCCGCAGAGCCAGGCTGAGCATATCAGAGCACAGTAGAGCGCAGAGAGCCACCGTACAGCATTGTGTAGCACCAAAATCGTAGCTATACTCACCTTAAGCAATGTAACCTAACTTAACCGCACGTATTCTAACTGAACACAACATGATGCTGCAACTGACCACTATTTCCGCACTCCCGACAGTCGAGTAGATTATAGTAGAGCATTGTAGAGCGCACGAATCCACCGAAGAGCAGTGTATGGCCCAAAAGTCTAAGCAATCGTTTCCTAACATATCAAAACGTAACATAACCAAACGTAACGTTACTCAGCCCAAAGTGCCGAGAGCACTACTGCTGGCCTCCACATATCCAAGCGGAATAAACTAGTGCAGAGTACGCCGCCAAACACAACCTGCCCTAGTCTAGCCAAACGTAACCTAACACAACCGAACGTGCCACGGCCACTATTGCTGTCCCCTGCAGAGACAAACATTGGCTAGTAGAGCAATGCAGAACGCAGATATCGAATGAGTAGCAGTGTATAGAGCAAATGCCAAGGCAATCCCTACCAAACCAAAACTAACCTAGCCAAGCAAATCATAACCCTACTGATCCTAACATGCCAAGGCCACAATTGCTGCCCTCCCCAGTGCCAGGCAGAATATACTAGAGCGCAGTAGAGCGAGGAAATACAGCGCATTGCATTGTATTGCACAAAAGTGAAAGGTAGCCTCGTCAAACCTGTCCCGACCTAACCTAACCGAACAAAGCCTAACTCTACATAAGGTAGAGAGACTACTATGGCTAGCCGCTCCACAGCCGAGCACAGCACATTTGAGCAATGAAGAGCGCCGGAATACACAGAAGAGCAGTATAAAGCACAAAAGTCGTATCTATCCCGCCCTAACCTAACTAATCGCAACAAAGCCAAGCGTAACCTAACTCAAACTAACGTGGCGCGACCACTCTTCCAGGACTCCACAGAGCCAAGCAGAACATACCAGAGCTCAGTAGAGCGTACAAGTCGAACGTATTGCAAGGTAAAGCACAAGAGTCGAAGATAACCTAACATCACCTTACATTACCGTACGAAACCAAACGTAGCATAACTGAACATGTCGTACCGCAACAGATATTGGTGGCCATCCCGGTTCCAAGCTGATCATATTTGAGCACGGTAGATAGAAGAAATCCACCGAATAGCAGTGTATAGCACAAAAGTCAAAGCAACCCTCTCCTAACATAACCAAACTTAACGTAGCCAAGCGTAACCTAACTCAACCTAACGTTCCGTGACCGTTATTGTTGGCCTCCCCAGAGCAAAGCAGAACATATTAGAGCGCAGTACAAGGTAGGAAGCCAGCAGATGGAAGCGTATGCAACAAAAGACAATACTACCCTGCCCTAACGTATCAAACACTCACATAACCGAGCGTAATGTGTCTCAGGCCGCCGTGCCGAGGCCACAGTTGCTGACCTCGCCAGGGCCAAGAAGAAATAGCAGAACACAGTAGAGCGCAGGAATCCGCCATATAGCTTGGCTCTGGGGATGCCAGCAATCGCAGTCCCGTCACGAAACTTTCAGTTAGGGTACGTTAGGTTATGTTACGTTTGGTTAGGTCAGGATAGGTTAGATTTGACTCTTGTGCTATACTCTGCACTTCGGTGGGTTTCCGGGCTGTACGTTGCCCTACTATACCCTTCTAGTTTTGTTAGGGTACATTTGGTTAGGTTAGGATCGTTTGGGTTAGTTTGGGTTATCTTTGCCTTTTGTGCTGTGCACTGCCGTTTAGTGGACTTCAGCGCTCTACTCTCGTCTAATATGTCCTGCTTTTCTCGGAGGAGGCATCAGTAGTGGTCTCGAAACGTTAGGATGTGTTAGGCTACGTGTGGTTATGTTAGGTTTGGTTGGGTTAGTACAGGGTAGCTTTGACTTTTGAGCTCCATATAGCTGTACGGTGGGTTTCCGCGCTCTACTGTACTCTAGTGGGCTCTGCTTGGCTCTGGGGAGGCCAGCAACTCTGTTCCAGGCAAGTTAGGCTGAGCTACGTAACACTCGGTTTGGTCAGGTTTTTTTTAGGTTTGGTTAGTTTAGCTTCGACATATGTACTGTACACTGCTATTCGAAAGATACCTGCGATCTCCATTGCTCCGCTATCCTCTACTTGTTTATGGGATATTCAGTGACAGTGGTCCTGGTACGTTTGTATGAATTTGGTTACGTTGGGTAACGTTTTGTCAGAATGGCTTTGACTTTTATGTTAAACACCGCTATTCGGTTGATTCCCGCGCTCTACTGAGCACTAGTATATTCATCTCCGCTATATGTAGGCCGGGGGTATTTGTCTTGGGACGTTAGGCAGAGTTATGTTGCGTCTGGTTATGCTACGTTTGGTTAGTTCGGGATAGGATAGTTTTGACTTTTTCGATATACACTGCTGTTCGGAGGATTGCTGCCCTCTTTGCTGCTCTACTATACTCTACCCGAAACTGTGGGTGCCAGCAATAGTGGCTCCGGCTAGTTAGGTTGTGTTAGATTGCGATTGGTTTTGTTAGGTTATCCTGGTTTAGGTAGGGATGTCTTTGTCTTCTGCGCTACACATTGCCATCCTATGGAATTCTGCGATCTATTGTGCACTACCGCACCCTGCTCGTCTCCTGGGACGACAGTAATTGTAGTCGCGGCACGTTAGGCTTTGTCATCCTGCGTTTGGCTAGGTAAGGCTTAGTTAGGTTAGGATAGGATGTCTGCGACTATTGTGCTGTTCACTGCTACTCGGTGAATATCTGCTCTCTGACGTTCTCTAACATGCTCTTGGCTCGCCCTTGGCTCGTGAGGACAGCAACTGTGGTCTCGGCATGTTACCCTTTGACATGTAACGTTTGTTTGTGTTACGATTGGTTAGGTTAGAAGAGGACAGCTTCTACGCTTACGCTGTACACAGCCACTGGGTGGATTTATGCGCTCTATATTGTCCTGCTATACTCTGCTCGACCCTCTGGAGGCCATCAGATGTGGTCGCGTCACGCTAGGTTGAGTTAGGCTACGTTAGGTTCGGTTAGGTTAGGTTAGGTTTCGTTTGGTTAGATTAGGTTTCGCTAGGATATCTTCGACTTTTGAGCTGTAGACTGCCATTTAGTGGACTTCTGCGCTCCACTCTCCTCTAATATGTTGTGCCTGGCCAGGGATAGCGGTCGTGGCACGTTAGGATTTGTCATGCTACGCATGTATATGCTAGGTTTGGCTATGTTTGTTCGGGATGGCAATAAATTTTATGGTACGCACTGCTATTCGGTCGATTTCATCGTCCTACACTGCTCTGCTATACCCTACTTAGATCTGGTGAAGCCAGCAATAGCGGTCGTTGCACCCCTGGTTTTGTTACGTTCCGTCCTGTTATGTTATGTTTGGTCAGGTTAGTAGAGTACAGCTTCGACTATTGTGCTGCAGGCTGCTTTTCGGTGTATTTCTCCGCGCTACTGAGCCCTAATAAGCTCCCCTTTGTTCTTAGTAGGCCATAAATAGTGGCCGCGGCATGATAGCTTGAGCTAGGTTAAGTGTGGTTAGTTTACGGTAGCATGGGTTAGGTTTGCCTCGCCTTGACTTTCGCGCTATACACTACGATGCTATGGATCTCTGCGCCCTACACACGCCTGATATGTTCTGCATGGCTCAGGACAGGTCAGCAGCGGTGGTCGCGTCACGGTATGTTGAGTTACGTTACGTTTGGCTTGGCTAGGATATGATAGGTTACGTCGGATTAGTATGGGACAGCATTGACTTTGGGGCTAGACACTGCTATTGTATTGATGTCTGCGCTCTACATTGCGCTATCACACTCTGCTTGTTTCCGGGAATGGCAGGAATAGTGGTCACGGCACGTTAGATTGAGTCGTGCTACGACGGGCTGTGTAGGGTTTGGTTGGGTTAGGAAAAGATAGCTTTGCCTTTTGTTCTATACACAGCTATTCCGTGGATATCGGCAATCCACCGCGCTCTAATATGCTCTGCTTGGCTTGGCGAGAGCAGCAACAGCGGTCTCGGCATGTTACTCTGTGCTAACCTACGATTGATTATTTTACGATTGGTTAGAATAGGAAAGGATAGCTTCAACTTTTGCGCCATACACTGCTGTTCGGTGGAACTGAGCGTTCTAGTGTGCTGCAATATGTTCTGCTTGTCTCTGGGGTGGCCAGATATTGCGGTGGTGGCACGTTTGGTTCGGCATGTTCAGATTCGTATGAGTTCGATGAGGATGGCCCTTACTTTTGTGCTATACACTGCTATGCGGTGGATTTCTTCGCTCCACTGTGACCTGATATTATTCTCTTCTTTGCTCGGGGGAGGGGGGGAGATGTGGCAGCCGCGCGTTGGGTTGAATTATGTTACGTTTGGTTAGGTCAGGTTTCTTTGGGTTGGGTTAGAGTATCTTTGACTTTTGTGTTATACGTTGCAATTCTCTGGACTTCTGCGCTCTACTCTCCTGTAATATGCCCTGCTTCGCTCTGAGGAGGGCAGCACTTTGCTCGGAACTTTGGGTTGTGTTAGGTTACTTGTGATTACGTTAGGTTTGGACAGTTTGGGATAGGATAGCTTTGACGTTTATGCTGCACACTGCTATCCAGTGGATGTCTGCGCTCCACATTGCTCTACTATACAAGGTTCGACTCTCGCGATGCCAGCAGTGGTGGCCGTGGCACGCTATGTTGAGCTTTTCTAGGTTAGGGCAGGTAAAGTTTCTTTGAGTTAGGTTTGGATATCTTTGATTTCTCTGCTGCACACAGAGATTTTACGCATATCCACACCCTGCTTTCCTCTAATATGTTCTGCTGGCTCCCAGGTGGCCGGCAGTATTGGTCATAGCATGCTAGACTGAGTTGGTTTGCGTTTGGTTATGCTAGGTTATGTAGGATGAGGTTGGGGTAGCTGTGACTTCTGTGATACACAATGCAGTTCAATGGACTTCTGCGCCCTACTGTGCGCTATCACACTCTGCTTGTCTCCGGGGACGCCAATAATGGTGGTCGTGGCACGTTGGGTTGAGTTATGTTGCATTTGTTTATGTGAGGAAGGTTAGGTTAGAATAGGATAGCTTTGATATTCCGCGGATTTCTGCGCTCTACCGTTCTCTAGTATGCTCTGCTTGGCTTGGCGAGGGCCGCAACTGTGTGTCTCAACATGTTACTTTGTGTTAAGTTACGTTTGGTTATGTTATGATTTGCTAGGTTAGGAAAGGATAGCTTTATCTTTTGTGCCATACACTGCTACTCGGTGGATTTCTGCGCTCTACTGCGCTCTGACATAATCTGCTTGGCCCTGGGGTTCCAGCAACAGTGGTAGTGTCAAGATATATTGTTTTAGGCTTCGCTTGGTTAGGCTATGGTTGCCTGGGCTGGGTGTGCATAGCTATGACTTCTCTGCTACACACAGCGGTTATATGTGTTTCTGCGTTATACACCCTCTAATATGTACCGCTTTTCTCTGGGGAGGCCAGCAATAGCGGTCGCGGCACATTAGGGTGACTTATGTTACGTTTGTGTATGTCACGATTGGTTAGGTCAGGAGAGGATTGTTATGACTTTTGTCCTGTACACTGCTACTCGGTGGATTTCTGCGCTCTACTGTGCTCTAATATCATCAGCTTGTTTCTGGAAAGGCCAGAAATTGTGGTATCGGCACGTTATGTTTAGTTAGGCTACGTCTGGAACGTTAGGTTAGGTAATGTTAGGATAGGATATCTACGACTCTTGTGATTTGCACTGCAGCGCGGCGGCTTTCTGCGCACTACTGTGCTCTAGTTTATTCTGCTTGGCTCTGGGGATGCAAGCGATAGTGGTTTCGGCGCGTTAGGTCGAGTTAGGCGAAGTTCGGTTATGTTATGTTGGCCTACGTTGCGATACAGTGGCTTCGACTATTGCGCCATGCTCCGCGATCCTATGGACCTCTGCACTCTACTCTCATCTAATATGTTCCGCTTGGCCCTGAGGAGGGCAGCAATTGTGGTCTCGTCATGTTAGGAATGGTTGGGTTACGTTTGTTTACGTCACATTTGGCTAGGTTAGTAGAGGTTAGCTTAGCCTTTTGCGCTTTACACTGCTATTCGGAGGACTTCTGTGCTCTATATTGCTCCACTATACTATGCTCGACTCTCCGAAGGCCAGCAATAGTGGTCGCTGCACGTTAGGTTGAACTAGAATAAGTTGGGTTAGGTAAGGTTGCGTTGCGTTAGGTTAGGGTAGCTTTGTCTCTTGTGCTACACACTGCTGTTCTATGAACTTCTGCGCTCTACCGTTCTCAAATACGTTCTATTTGTCGCTCTGATGGCCAGCAATAGCGGTCGTAGCACGTTTGGTTCAGCTATGCTGCGTTAGGTTGCGTAAGTCTAGGATAAGATATATGAAAATGGCTTTGACTTTTGTGCTATGCACTGCTATTCGGTGTATTCCTAAGTTCTACTGAGCTCTAGCATATTCTGCTTGACTATGTGGAGTCCGGCTGTAGTGGTTTCGGCACGTTAAGCTGAGGTACGTTGCGTATGGTTATGTTACGTTTGGCTTGGTTAAGAGAGGATAGCCTTGAATTTCGTGCTATACACTGTTATCCGGTGGATTTCTGCGCTCTACATTGCTTTGCTATACTCCGCTCGGCTCTCAGGAGGCTATCAATAGTGGTCTCGACGAGCTAGGTTGAATTATGCTACGCTTGGCTAGGCTAGGTTATGATACGTTTGGTTATGATAGCTTTGACTTTTTTTTGCCATACATTGCAATTCGTGGTATTTCTGCGCTCAACTCTGATGTAATATTCTCTGCTTTGCTTTGGGGTGCTAGAAATAGGGACCGCGGCGCGTTAGGTTCTGTTAGGGTACTTTCAGCTTGGTTAAGTTTGTTTGGGTTATATTAAGATATCTTTGACTTTTATGCTATAAACCACTATTCGGTGCTTTCCGCGCTCTTCTCTGCTCTAGTATATTCCGCTTTGATCTGGGGAGGTCAGCAATAGTGGTGCAGGCACGTTATGTTCAGTTATGCCACGTTTGGTGCGTTAGGTTAGGTAGGGTTACGTCAGGATATCTTTGACTTTTGTGCTTTGCACTGTAGTGCGGCAGAATTCTGTGCACTAATGTGCTCGGGTATAATCTAATAGGCCTTGTAGATGTCAGCCATAGTGGTCTGTGCACGTTAGGTTAAGTAAGGTTGCGTTTGGTTACGTTATGTTTGGCTATGTTAGGCTATGATAGTTTTCGCTTTTGTGGTATAAACAGCATTGCGGTGGATTTCTGCGCTTTCTGTGCTCTTGTATATTCCGTGTAGCTTCGCGGGGGTCAGCAACTGTGGTCTCGGCACGTTAGGTTCAGTTGGCTTACGTTTGGTATGTTTATGGTAAGTCAGGTTAGGTCAGGATCTCTTTGATTTCTGTGCATTACACTGCAATTTGGTGGCTTTATGCGCTCTTCTGTGATCCAGTTCATTATGCTTGACGCTGGGTATGCCAGCAACGGTGGACTCGGCACGTCAGTTTACGTTAAGCGGTGATCGTTCATATTACGTTACGATATGTTACTATAGCGTTGTGTATACTTTTGTGCTATAGACTGCTACTCGGTGGATTTCAACGATATACACTGCTCTGCTATACCCTCCTGGACTCTGGCGAGGCCTGTAATAGTGATCCCGGCACGTTCGGTTCAGTTGGGCTACGTTTGGTTAGGTTATATCACTTTGGGCTTGGTTCGGATTTCTTTTACTTTCGTGGTATAAACTGGTATTCGGAGGATTTCTGCGCTCTACTGTGCTCAAGTATATTCTGCTTGGCTCTGGGGAGGACAGCAATAGCTGCCTCGGCACGTTAGGTTCAGATAATTTACGTATGGTTATGCCACGTTTGGATAGGTTAGGACAAGATAGTTTCGACTCTTATGCTAGACACAGCTTGTCGGTGGATTTCTGCGCCCTAAACTGCTCTAATATGCTCTGCCTTGCTCTTGGGACTCCAGCCATAGTATTCTCGGCACGCTATGTTAAGTTGGGCTAAGTTCGGTTAAGTAACGCTAGGACAGGTTAGATTGGGATATCCTTGACTTTTGTGCGACAAATTCCAAAGCGGTGGATTACTGCGCCCTACAGTACTATGGTATACGCTGCTTGTCCCTCGGGCGGCCAGCAATAGCGGTCGCGGCAAGTTAGGTTCAGTTAGACTACGCTCTATCTGGTTAGGTTACGTTGTGTCAGGTTACGATAGCCTTGACTTTTGTGTTACACACTGCCATTCTATGGACTTCTGCGCCCTCCTGTGCGCCATCGCACTCTGCTTGTCTCCGTGGACGCCAGGAATAGTTCATTCGGCAGGTTAGGTTGAGGTACGTTATGTTTGGCTAGGCTATGTTTGGTTAGGTTTGGTTAGAATAGATTTGTCTTTTGTTATATACACTGCTGTTCGGTAGATTTCAGCGTCCCACATTGCTCTGCTGTACTCTGCATAGCTTTCGTGAGGCCAGAAATAGCGGTCGTGGCACGTAAGGTTGGGTCACGTTACGTTGGCCTAGGTTTGGTTAGGCTACGTTTGGTTAGGATGGCATTGACTTTGGTGTTGCACGCTGCTATTCGGTGGGTCTCTGCGCTCCATATTGCTCTACTATACTCTGCTAGCGCCTCGGGACGCCAGCAACAGTGGCCTCGGTACGTTTGTTTGAGCTTGGCTATGTTAGGATAGTTTATGTTAGTTTGGGTTTGGTCTGAATATCTTTGACATTTCTGCTGTGCAATGCGATTCTATGGATTTCTGCGCCCAGCTCTCCTCTAATATGCCCTGCTTTCGTCTTGGGATGCCAGGAATACAGGTCCCGGCACGTTAGGGGGAGTTAGGTTACGTTCGCTTCCGTTACGCTTGGCCTGGTTAGGGTGGGACGGCATTTGTCTTTCGTGCTATACACTGCTATACGTTCGATTTCTGCTCTCCACTGCGCCTTAATATTTTCTGTTTGGCTCTGGGAAGGCCAGCAATAGTGGTCTCGGCGCCTTTGTTTGAGATATGTTACGGTTGGCCTGGCTAGGCTTGGTTAGATTTGGTTAAGGTCGCAATAACTTCTGTGCTATCACTGCCATTCGGTCGATATCTGCGCCCTGCATTGCTCCACTAGCCTCTGCTTGCCTGTCGTGTGGCCAGCAATGTTGGTCCAGGTACATTTGGTTGCGTTAGGTTACGTTTGGTTAGATTTCGTTTGTTTAAGTTTGGTTGGTATGGCTTTTTCTTCGTGCTTGACACTGCCGCTCGGTCGATATCTGCGCCTTGCACTGCACTACTAGCATCTGCTCGTCCCTAGGGAGGCGACCAATAGCCATAGTGGCAGGTTTCGGTGTATTATGTTACGTGCGGTTATGTTTCGTTGGGTTGCGTTTGGTTAGGATGGCATTGACGTTTGTGCCGTGCACCGCTATACGGTGTATATCTGCGCTCTAATGTGCTTTAATGTTTACTGCTTGGGACTGGGGAGGACAGCAATGGTGGTATCGGCACGTTAGGTTCTGTAAGGCAGCGTTTGGTTGGGTTACGTTTGGTCAGGTTAGGACAGGTTAGCTTTGACTTTTATTCTATACACTGCCATTCCGTGCATTTGTGCGCCCTACATTGCTCTGCTATACCCTGCTCGACTTACGGCATGCTAGCAACAGTGGTCAAGGCAAGTTAGGTTGAGTCAAATTACGTTCGGTTAGGTCAGGTTGGGTTAGGTTTGGTTAGTGTAGCTATGACTCTCATGCCATACACATTTATGCGTTGGCTCCCTGCCCGCCACTGTGCTCTACTCTAATCTATTAGTCCCTGGGGAGGCCGGCAATTGTGGTCGCGGCACGTTACGTTGGGATTTGTTGCGATAGGTTAGGTTATGTTAGTTTGGGTTACACTTGGATATATTTGACTTTTCTGCTGTACACTGCGATCCTATGGCTTTCTGAGCCCTGTTCCTCTCTAATATGTTCTGCTTGGCTCTGTGGAGAGCAGCACTGAGTGGTTGCGGCACGTTAGGTACAGATAGGCCACGTTTTCTTAGGTTACGTTAGTTCGGGTTATGTCTGGATATCTTCGCCTTTCGTGTTGTCCACTGTTATTCGGTGGCATACTGCGATCTACATTGCTGTGCTATACTCTGCTCGAATCTGGGGATGTCAGCAACAGTGGTCGCGGGACGTTATTTTGTGCTGTGTTACGTTTGGATATGTCACGATTTTTTAGATTAGGAAAGGATCACTTTGATTTCTGTGGTGTACGCTTCTGTTCGGTTGGTTTCTGCGCTCCTCATTGATCTACTATACCATGCTCGACTCCTGGGAACCAACAATAGCAGTCGTGACACGATATGATGTGTTAGGTCACGTCAGGTTAGGTTATGTTAAGTTACGCTTTGTTAGGATCGCTTCGACTTTCGTGATGTGCACTGCTGTTCGGCGGATTTTAATGCTTTTCTGAGCTCTAGTATGTACTGCTTGGCACTGCGTAAGCCAGCAATAGAGGTCTCGGCTCGCTAGGATTAGTTATTCTACGTTTGGATAGGTTACGTTAGGTCAAGTTAGGTTAGTGTATCTTTGACTTTAGTGCTATATACTGCTATTTGGTGGCTGTCTGCGCTCGACCGTGCTCGAGTATAAACTGCTTGGCTCTGTCGCGGCCATCAATACTGTTCTCGGCACGTTAGGCTATGTTATGTTGCGTCTGGTTGCACTATATTTGTATATGTCATGCTACGGTAGCTTTGACTTTTGTGCTATACACTGTTGTTCGGTGGGCACCTGCGCTCTACATTGCTCTACTATACTGCGCTCGTCTGGGGGATGCGAGCAATAAAGGTCGTGGCACGCTCGGTTGTGTTAGGTTACGGCCGCCTTGGCTAGGTTACGATATGTTTGGTTAGGATAGCCTCGTCTTTTGTGCTGTTAGCTGCTACGCGGCCGATATCTGTGCACTGCATTGCTCTACCAGCGGCTGCCTGAATCTGTGGAGGTCAGCAATAGCGGTCGTGGCACGTTTGGTTGAGATAGGTCACGTTTTGTTATGTTAGGTTTTGTAAAGTTTGGCTAGGATGGCTTTGACCTTGTGCTATGTACTGCTTATCGGTCTATATCTGTGATTCGCATTGCCGTAATAGCATCTGCTTGTCTCTGGAGAGGCCTGAATGGTGGCCGTGGTACGTTAGTTGTAGTTAGACCATGTTCGGTTAGGTTATGCTTGTTTGTGTTAGGTTTGGGTAGCTTTGACTTTTGTGGTATACACTGTTATTCGTTGAACTTCTGCTCTCTACTGTGTTCTAGTATATTCCGCTTGACTGTGGTGTTGCCAGCAGTATTGGTCTCGGCCAGTTAGGTCGAGTTAGGTTACCTTCGGCTGCGTTACGTTCGTTTGTTTTAGGTTTGGGTAGATTTGACATTCGCGGTGGACGCTGTGTTCGGTGGAGTTCTGCCCTCTACTGTGATCTAATGTTCCCTGCTATGCTCTGAGAATTCCAAAAATGGTGGCCGCGGCGCGTTATGTTCAGATAGGTTACGTTTGTTTAGGTTATGTATGTTTGGGTTCGGTTGGGATATCTATTACTTTCGTGCTATGCATAGCCATCCTGTGGACCTCAGAGCTCTATTCGCAACTAACATGCCCCCCTTGGCAACGGGGATGCCGGCAAAGGTTGCCTCGGCGCGTTAGGTTGCGATAGGGTACGTTCGGTTATAATATGATAGCCAATGTAGGGTTTGGATGGCTCCAACTTCTCTGCTATACACTGCTATTCGGTGGATTTCTGCGCTCTGCTCTTCTCTTATATGCTCTGACTAGCGCTTCCGAGGCCAGTAATAGTGGTCTCGGCACGTTATGTTGAGATAGACTGCGTTCGGTTACGTTACGCTTGGTTCGGTTAGGAATGGGTAGCTATGACTTTTCCGCCATACACTGCTATTCGGTGGATTCGTCCGCTCCACTGCCATCTAATGCTCCCTGCGTCGACCTGGGAATGCTTGACGTAGTGGCCGTGGCGCATTATGTTTATTCAGGTTACGCTTGGCTTGGGGAGGTTTGTTTGGGTTTGGATTGGATACGTTTGACGTTCGTGGTATACACTGCGGTTCTGTGGACCTCTGCGTTCTACTCACCTCTAATATTCCCTGCTTGGCGATGGGGAGGCTAGCAATTTTGGGCAAGCTACGTTAGGTTGCGATTGGTTACGTTAGATTATGTCATGTTAGGTCAGGTTAGGTTAGGATACCCCTAACTTTTTTGCAGTGCACTGCTATTCGAACGATTCCAGCGTCCTCCACTGCTCTGCAGTAATCTGCTTCGCTCTCGTGGGGCAAGCAATGGTTTACGGGGCACATCAGGTTCTCTTACGTTACGTATGCTTATGTTACGATTGGCTAGGTTAGGATAGGGTACCTTTGACTTTCGTGCTATACACCGCCATGCGGAGGATTTCTACAATCTCCATTGCTCCACTGCTCTCTGCTCGACACGAGGGAGGCCAGTAATTCTGTTCTCGGCGCATTAGGTTGAGATAGGCTACGCTAAGTTAGGTTATGGTAGTTTGGGTTAGGTTTTGATTGCTCTGACTTTTGCGCCGCACACTGCAATGCGGTTGATTACTGTTCTCGACTGTGCCCTAGTATATTCCGCTTGGCTCTCGAGAGGCCAGCAAGTGTGGTCTCGGCGCGCTAGGTTGAGATAGGGTACGGTTGGTTTGGATCGGTTGGTACTTCTTTGGTCAGCGTAGCCTTGCCTTTTGTGCTATAGACTGCTATTCGGCCGATATCTGTGCACAGCATTGCTCTACTAGCGTCTACTTGGATCTGCGGAGGCCGGCAGTAGCGGCCGTTGCTCGTTCGGCTGTGACAGGTCATTCTAATCTGGATGTTAGCAATAGTGGTCGCGGCACGTTACTTTGAGTTTCGCTACGACAGATTAGGTTAAGTTAGTTTGTGTTATGTTTGGTTATCTTTGACTTCTCAGTTGTACATTGCGATGCTATGGATTTCTGCGCGGTACTCTCCTCTGATATGTTCTGACTGGCTCTGGGAGGGCCAGTATTGTGTTGCGGCCGCCCGTTAGTTTGTGCTTGGTTACGCATATCGGTGTCACGGTCGGTTAGGTTAGAACAGGGTACCTTCGACTTTTGTGCTTCTAACATCCATTCGGCGGATTTCTCTTCTCTACTTTGCCCTAATATGCTCTGCTTTGCTCTGCGCAGTCCAGAAATGGTGGCCGTGGCATGATAGCTTGAGTTAGGTTGCGTTGGTTAGGTTAGGTTAGTCCAAGCTTGGTTGCAATAGCTTTCACTTTTGTCCTGTGCTCCGCAATACGGTGGATTTCTGCGCCCTACTCCGCTCTAATATGCTTTGCTTGGCTCTGGGAAGGCCATCAATACTGGCCTCGGCACGTTAGGTTGAGCTATGCTATGTTAGATTGGGATAGGTTAGATTGGGTTAGGTTCGGATAGCTTCGACTTCCTTTGTGTACACAGATATGCGGTCGATTTCTGATATCTACTGTGCTGTAATAAGTTCTGCGTCGCTCTGGGGAGGCCAGCAACTGTGGTCGCGGCGCGTTTGGTTGAGTTAGGTTACGTTTTGTTTGGTTAGGTTAGGCTAAGAATGGTTAGGAGGGCTTTGACGTTTGTGCTATACACTGCAATTCGGGGGATATCAGCGCTCCACTGTGGTCTAACGTTCCCTGCTTTGATATGGGAATGTATGAAATATTGGCCGCGGTGCGTTACGGTGTGTTATAATACGTTTGGTTAGGTTAGTTTTTTTGGGTTAGCTTAGGGTACCCTTGACTTTCGTGCTACACACTCCCATTCTACGGACCTGAGCTCCCTTCCCCACTCTAATTTGCCCCGGTTGGTGGTGAAGAGGCCGGCAATTGCGGTCTAGGCCAGCTAGGTTTGGATTTGTATCGCTTGAATATGTTAGGATAGGTCTGATTAGTTTAGGATACCTCTTACATTTTCGCTGTACGCTTCTATTCGGGCGATTTCAGAGTTCTGCAATGCTCTGCTCTACTCTGCTTGGCTCTCGCGAGGCCAGCAGTAGCTTTCGCGGCACGTCAGTTCGTGTTACGTTACGTCTGCGTATGTTTCGTTTGTTTAAGTTAGGATAGGATAGCTTTGTTTTTTGTGCTACAAATTGCTATACGGCGGACTTCTGCGCTCTTCATTTCTCTACTATTCTTTGCTCCACTCTGGAGAGGCCAGCAATAGCTTTCGCGGCACGATAGGTTGAGTTACATTACGTTCACCAGGTTAGGTTAGGTTACGTTCGTGTATGGTGGGTTTGACTTTTGTGTTGTACACTGCTATTCGGTGGACGTCTGCTCTCTACTGTGCTGTAGTATATTCTGCTGTGCTCTTGGGAGGCCAGCAATAGAGGCCTCGGGTCGTAAAGTTTAGCTATTCTACGTTAAGGTAAGTTAGAATAGGCCTTGTTAAGTTAGGTAATCTTTGACGTTTGTGCTATACACTGCTGTTTAGTGGCCTTCGGCGCTCCATTGTGCTCTGGTATATTCTGCTTGGCTTTCTGGAGTCCAACGATAGTGGTCTCGGCACGGTTGGATGGAATTCGTTACGTTTGATTTTGTCAGGTTTGGTTGGGTTAGGTTAGGATAGCTAAGTCATATGTGCTGAAACTGGTGTCCTACGGACCTCTGTGCTCTACTGTACTCTATCCTATTCTGCTTGCCTCTGGGGAAGCCAGCAACAATGGTCGCGGCGCGTTAGGCCTAGTTACTCTACTATTGGTTAGGTTGAGTTTGGAGATCTCTGTCCTTTGTGCTATACATTGCTATTTCGTGGCTTTCTGCCATCCACTGTGCTCTACTATACTCTGCTCGACTCTGGGGGGGGGGCAGCATTAGCGGTCATGACACGATATGTTGCATTATGCTGCGTTTGTTAATTCTAAGGTTGGTTAGGTTAGGTTAGAATACCTTTGACTTTTGTGCTATACACCGATATTCGGAGGATTTCTACGCTCTACATTGTTATACTGCTCTCTGCTCGACACTGGGGATGCCAGGAAATGTGTTCTCGGCACAAGAGTTTGAGATAGGCTACGCTTGGTTAGATTATGTTAGTCTTGGTTAGGTTTGGATTGCCTTGACCCATGTGCCATACACTGCAATGCGGTGGATTACTGTGCTCGACTGTGCCCTAGTATATTCTTCTTGGCTCTGTGAAGGCCAGCAATGCTGATCTCGGCACGCTTGGTTTGGTTGGGTTACGGTTGTCCTGGCTAGGTTGGGATTTGTTTGGTTGTTGTAGCTCTGCATTTTGCGCTGTACACTGCTATTCGGCCGATACATGTGCACTGCATTGCTCTACTAACGCCTGCTTGAATCTGTAGAGGCCAGCAATAGCGGTCGTGGCAAGTCCAGCTGAGATATGTCACGTTTGGCTTGGCCAGGTTAGGTTAAGTTTGGCTATGATGCCTTCGACTTTTGTGCTAGACACTGCCATCCGGTCCATTTCTGCGCTCTACTGTTCTCTAGTATATTCTGCTTCGCTATGTGGCGTCCAGCGGTATTGGCCTCGGCACTTTAGTCTGAGTTATGTTGCATTCGGTTATACTATGGTTGGTTAGGTTAGGATAGGATAGCTTTGACTTTTGCGCTATACATTGGTATTCGGCGGGCTTCTGCGCTCTGCGTTGCTCGACTATGCTCTGCTCAACCTTCGGGAGGCCAGAAATAGTGGTCGCCCCACGTCAGGTTGTGTTATACTACGTTCGGTTAGGTTAGAGTATGCTGTGTTTTTTTAGGACAGCTTTGACCCTTGTGCTACGCACTCCTACTCTGTGTACTTCTTCTCTCTTGAGCGCGCTATCGCTCTCCGCTTGTCTCTGTGGGCGCCAGGAATAGTGCTCTGGGCACGTTAAGTTGAATTATGGTACCTTTGGTTCGGCTTAGTTAGGATAGCTTTGGCTTTTGTGCTTTACACTGCTATTCGGACGATTGCAGACTTCTACATTGCTCTGCCATACTCTGCTTAGCTCCCCTGGAGCCAGCAATAGCGGTCTTTGAACGTCGGTATGGGTTACGTTACGTCCGCATATGCTACGATGTGGTAGGTTAGGTGAGGATAGCTTCGGCTTTTGCGCTATACTCTGCTCCTCGATGGATTTCTGCACTCTACTGTGCTCTAATGTGTCCTGCCTTGCCCTGGGGAGGTCAGCAACAGCGGTGTAGACGCGATAGTCTGTGTCCACCGCCTTTGGTTAGGTATCGCTTGGTTAGGAGAGGATAGCATAACTGTGACCATTGCGCAATATACTGCCATTCGGAGGGTTCCGGCGCTCTACTGTGCTTCAGTACATTCTGCTTGGCTCTGGGGAGGCCATACATAGTTGTCTCGGCACGACGGTTAATCTCGGTTGCGATTGGTTAGATTACATTTGAAAATGTTAGGTCAGGATAGACTTGACATATGTGCTGTACACCGCTATTTGGAGGATTTCTACGCTGTAATGTGCTCTAGTATATTCTGCTTACCCACGGGGAGACCAGCACTTGTGTTCTCGGCAAGTTAGGCTGAGGCACATTGCGTTTGGCTAGGTTAGGATAGGATAGCTTTGACTTTTACGCTGTACACTGCTCCTCGGAGGACTTCTGCGATCCACAGTGCACTAATATGCTCAGCTTGGCTCTTGGGAGGCCAGCAAGAGTGGTTTCGGCTCATTAGGTTGAGTTAAGCTACGTCCGGTTGTGTTGCGTTTAGCAATATTAGGATAGGGAAGCATCGACTGTTGTGCTGTGCACTGCGATTCTATTGATGCCTTCGCTCTACTCACCTCCAATATGTTCTACTTGCCTCTGGCGAGGGCAGCAATAGTGGTATCAGCACGTTAGGCAGAGATATATTACGTTCGCTTCCGTCAAGTTTGGCCCACTTAGGATGGGGTAGCTTTGACTTTCGTGCCATACACTGCTATACGGTCGATTCCTGCTCTTCCTGTGCCCTAATGTGCTCTGCACGGCTCTGGGAATGCCAGCAATTGTGGTCGGGGCACGTCAGTTTGAGTTACATTGCGTTCGTTATGTCTCGTTTGGATAGGATAGGAAAGGATAGCTTTGACTATAGGGCTATAATCTGCTCTTAGGTTGATTTCTGCGCCGTAGTGGGCTCTCATTTTCTCCTCTTGTCTCTGGGAAGGCCACAAATATGGGTCTCGGCGCATTATGTTTTGTGCGGTTACGTTCGGTTCGGTTGGGTTAGGCTGAGCTTGGACAGGATAGCTCAAAGTTTTGTGCTGTACACTGCTACTCGGTGGGTTTGTGCTGTCTACTGTGCTCCAGCATGACCTGCTGGCCTCTGGGTGTGGCAGCAATAGCAGTCTTGTCACACTAGTTTGAGTTAGGCTATGTTTGACTGAGTTCTGTTTGTTTGGGTTAGGTTCCTATAGCTTTGGCATTTCAGAGCCAAGCGGAATCTACAAGGGCAGAGTGCAGAGCAGAAATCCATCGTACTGGAGTGTAAAGCGCAAGAGTAGAAGATATCCTGACCAAACCTAAACGAACCTAACATAACCATCCTAACCTACCCCAGCCTAACGTAACCTGACTAAACCTAACGTGCAGCCACCAGTATTACTGGCCTCCCCAGAGTCGAGCAGAGTATAGCAGGGCAGAGTAGAGTGCAGAAATCGATGAAGTAGCAGTCTGTGCCAAGAAAGTCACCCTTATCCAAGCCTAACCCAAATAAACGTAAACTAACAGATCCTGTCGTACCAACACCACAACTGCTGGCATCCACAGAGCCAAGCAGAGCATATTACAGCACAGTAGATCGCATAAATCCATCGAAAAGCGGTATACAGCACGACAGTCAAAGCCATTGTAACGAAACATAACTCAACCTGGCCTAACCGAACGCAACATATCTCAGCAAATCGTTTCACAACCACCATTGCAGGCGCCTCAGTGTCAAACAGGGTTTAGTAGAGCAATGAAAAGCGCAGAAATTCCCCGAATAGCCGTGTATGGCGCAATAGTCAAAGATAACCTACACTCACTAAAACAAACGTAAAAGAACCAAACGCATCCAAATCCAACCTAACGTGCCCAGACCACTGTTGATGCCCTCACCACCGGCAGGCAGAACCTAAAGGAGTGTAGAGCGCAGGAGCCCATATAATGGCATTGAATAGCAGAAAAGTCGAAGCTAACGTAACCAGACCCAAACAAACCTAACATAGACAAATGTAAAATACCTCCAACTAATGTGACGCTAACAGTATTGCTGGCCTCCCCGGAGCCCGGCAGAACATGTTAAAAGAGAGCAGAGAACAGAAATACACCGAAAACCAGTGCACAGCTCTAAAGTCGAATACTTCTTGCCCTAACTTAGCCAAACGTGACATATCCAAAGGTAACCTAGCACGACCTAACGTGCCGGGACCACCTCAGGAGCCCATATAATGGCATTGAATAGCAGAAAAGTCGAAGCTAACGTAACCAGACCCAAACAAACCTAACATAGACAAATGTAAAATACCTCCAACTAATGTGACGCTAACAGTATTGCTGGCCTCCCCGGAGCCCGGCAGAACATGTTAAAAGAGAGCAGAGAACAGAAATACACCGAAAACCAGTGCACAGCTCTAAAGTCGAATACTTCTTGCCCTAACTTAGCCAAACGTGACATATCCAAAGGTAACCTAGCACGACCTAACGTGCCGGGACCACCATTACTGCACTCCCCAGGGTGGAGCAGAGCACAGTATAGCACAGTTGAGTCCAGAAGTTCGTAGAATAGCAGTTTTGGACACAAAAGTAGGGGATGTCCTATCCTAAAACAACAAAGCCTAACGCAACCGAACGCAATCTATCATACCCTAATATGTCGCGACCACCATTCCTGGCCGCCCCAGAGCCCAGCAGATTATAGTACAGCAATGTGGAGCCTAGAATTCCACCGAATATCAGCGTACGGTGCAAAAGGCAACACTATACCATCATAACCTACCTAAGCGTAATATTAACGAACGTAAACTACCTCACACTGACGTGCCGAAACCACTATCGCAGCCATCCATAGAGAAAAGCAGAATATACTAGTGCATGGCGGATCGCAGGAATCCCCTGAATAGCAGTGTATAGCAAAAGCGTCAAGTCTGTTCTGGAACAACACAACGAAACGTAGCATAACCAAACATAACCCAGCCACAACCAAGCGTGCTACACGACTACTACTGACCTCCCAGAGCCAGGCAGAATATTCTACAGCCCAGTAGATCACAGCAATCCGCAGCGATGCAGTGCACAGCACAAAGGTCAAAGACATCCTCTCCGAACCTGACTTAACCTAGCCAAACCTAACGTAACATACGAGAACCTAACGTGCCGAGACCAATATTGCTGGCCTCCCCAGAGGCAAGCAGAAAATATTAGAAAGCAGTGGAGCTCAAAAGTCCGCGTTCAGCAGTGTATATCACAAAATTCTATACTACACTATCCCAACATCACCAAGGGTAACCAGTCCAAGTGTAGCCTAACACAGCTTAACGTGCCGAGACGACAAATACTAGCCACCCAGGAGCCAAACAGAGCATATTAGAACACATTAGAGAGCTGAAGTCCACCGAATAGCAGTGTATAGCACAAAAGTCAAGGTAGACCCTCCTAACCTAGCCAAACGAAGCATATGCAATCGTAGCCTGGCTAAACCAAACATGACGAGACTACTACTGTTTGCCTACATAGACACAAGCAGAATGTACCAGGGCACAGTAGTGCTCAGAAATCCACCTCATTGAGGCGAATAGCACAAAAGTCGAAGATATCCTAACCTAACCTGTCTTAATCTAACCTAACGCAGCCTAGCATGACTCAATTTTATGTGCCGCGACCACTGCTGGAGGCGACCCCAAAGCCATGCACGATATAGTAGAGCACATAAGACCACAGGAATCCAGCACATAATAGTGTATATCATGAATGTCAGTGCTTTCTTAACCGAACAATACCTGACCTAATGAAACCTAACGTAGACTAACACAAACTACCGACAGCTGCTCGCCTCCCCAGAGTCTGGTGGAGTATGGTAGAGAAATGTTGAGCGCGGAAATGCACCGAATAGCAGTGTACAGCACAAAAGTCAAAGAAATCCTTACTAAACCTTCCAAATCTAACCTAATAAACCGAAAACTAACTCAACCTAACGTGCCGAAACCATCAATACAGGCCGCAGCAAAGCGAGGCAGGTCATGTTACAGCACAGTAGAGGGCAATGATCCGCCTAATAGCAGTACATGGCACAAAAGTCTAAGCTATTCTATCCTAACCTAACCAAACGCAACATAAGCAAGCATAGCTACACTTAACCTAACATGCCGACACCTCTAATGCTGGCATCCACAGATAAAAGCAGAGTATACTATAGCACAGCAGAGCGCAGAGAACCACCGAATAACAATGTATAACGCAAAAGTCATTGCTATCCTAACCAAATATAACCTAACCTAACTGAACCAGTCACAACGTAACTCAACCAAACGTGCCACGGCCACAAATGCACGCCTCCCCGTGGTCGAGCTGGGTACAGTAGAGCAACGTAGAGCGCAAAAATCCACCGAATAGCAGTGTATAGCACAAATGCCAAAAAAATTCTAACCAAACCTTCCTAACTTAACGCAACAATACGTAACCTATCTCAATCGAACGTGCCGAGGCCACTATCACTGGCCACCAGAGGGCCCAGCAGGGCACATTAGAGCACAGTAGGTCGCAGGAATTCTCGTATGACAGTGTATAGCACAAAGGCCGAAACTGTCCTATCCTGACCGCACCAAGCGTAACACATCAAATGTACCATAGCTCGACCTAACGTGCCCAGACCACCATTCCTGGCTTCCCTAGTCCAAGCAGGGCATATTAGAGCACACTAGAGCGCAGAAATCCACCGCACTTTAGTGAATAGCTCAGAAGCCGTAGATACTATAACCTAACCTGACATAGTCTAACCTAACCGAATGCAGCAAAACACAACATGCCGTAGCGCGACCGCTGCTCCTGGCCTCATCAGAGTAACGCAGAATGTACTCGAGCACAGTAGATCACAGGAATCTACAGAAAACCAGTATATAGAACGAAAGTCGAAGGTATCCTAACCAAATCACGCGCAACCTGATCAAACCGAACATAAACTAACTCAAACTTACGTGCCACAATCTCTAACTCTCACCTCCCCGAGATACCCAAGCCTAACCTGACCTGACCTGTCTCAAACTGTCGTAGCATAAATCAAAATAACGTGCCACGACATCTAACTCTCGTCTCCACAGATTCGAGCAGAATACAGTAGAGCAATAAAGAGCGCAAGAATCCACCATGTAGCAGTGTATAGCGCGAAGATCAAAGAAATCCTGTCCCAACGTTCCTAACCACAAATAGCGAAACGAGACGTATCTCGACCTAACGTGCCGAAACCACTGTTACTGCCCATCCCAAAACAAAGCAGAACATGTTAGGGCAATGTAGAGCGCGGAGAACCTCCTAATAGCAGTGTAAAGCACAAAAGTCGAAGAAACACTAACCAAACCTTCCTAACCTAAGCCAACGAAACGTAACATAACTAGAACTAACGTGCCGAGATAAATATTAAGGGCCACCCCAGAGCCACGCCGTACATATTAGGGCACAGTAAAGCGCAGAAGTCCACCGACTAGAAGCGTGTGGCACGGAAGTCTAAGCTACTCCATCCTAACGTAAACAAACGTAATATATGCATAAGTGTCTATATTCAGCCTTACGTGCCGAGATCACTACTGCTGGTCTCCCGAGAGCCAGGCAGATCATACGAGAGAACAGTAGAGCGCAGGAATACGCGGATAGCTGTATATAGCACAAAAGTCATAGCAATCATGTTAGCAAAGCCTAATCGAACGTAGCGTAACTCAACATTACGTGCCGCGAACACTATTGCTGGCCTCCCCAGTGCCAAGCAGAATATACTAGAGTACTGTCGACCGCAAAAATCCACCAATCAACAGTGTACAGCACGAGTGTCAAGACTATCCGTAACGAACTTAACCTAACCTGACATAACGAAACGCAACCTAACCCAGCCTAACGTGCCGAGACCAACATAACTGGCTTTCTGGCATCCAAACAGAATATAGGGGAGCAGAGTAGGGCGCTGGAAAGCTCCGCATAGAAATATATAGCGCGAAAGTCAAATATAACCAGTCCGATGTTAATCTAACCTAACCTAATCAAACATAGTATAACTCAATCTAATGTGCTGAGACAACTATAGCTGGTCTCCCAAGAGCCGGGCAGAAAATATTAGCGCACACTGCAGTGCAGGAATCCACCGCATTGAAATGAAAAGCACAACAGCCGTAGATATCCTAGCATAACCAGGCACAACCTAACCAAACAAAAAGTAGCATAGCTAAACATACCGTGCAGCGACCACTGCTCCTGGCCTCCCCATTGCCGAGCAGAGCATATTATAGCACACTAGAGCGCAGAAATCAGAGGAATGGCATTGTATAGCATAAAAGTCAAAGTAGCCCATCCTAACCTAGCTAAACGTGACAAGCCCAAACGTAGTCTAACTGAACATAACATTTCGTGACCACTACTGCTGGTCTCTACAGGGACAAGCAGAATGTGCTAGAGGAGATTAGAACGCAGAAATCCCCCGGACTGCAGTGTATAGCACGAGAGCCAAGGCTATCAAATCGAAAATAACCTAACCATACATAACGAAACGTAACTTGACACAACCTAACGTGCCGAAACCAACATTGCTGGCATTCTCAGGGCCAAACAGGATAGAGTAGAGTAGAGTAGAGTGCAGAAATCCTCCGAATAGAAATGTGTAGCACGAAAGTCAAAGATAACCCGACCGAGTTTATTCCAACCTAACATAACCAGACATAACATAAATCAACCTATGGTGCAGAGACCCCTATTGCTGGTCTCCCAAGAGTCAAGCAGAAAATATTAGATCACAGTAGACCGCAGAAACCCACCGCACTTCAGTGCACAGAAGAAAAACGAAAGACACCCTACCCCAACATAGCCAATGGTAACATAACGCATCATAACATCTCGCGACCACAATTTCCGAACTTCCCGAAGCCAAGCCGAATATAGTAGAGCACAGTAGAGCACAGAAATTCAATCAATGCTATCCTAAACAAGCATAGCCTAACCTGACCTAACATAACGTATCATAGCTCAACCTAACGTGCCGGGGACAAAGCTTCTGGTCACAACAGTGGCAAGCAAAACATACTAGAGCATACTGGAACACAGAAGTCCACCGAAAAGCAGTGCACAGTTCAAAAGTCAAGGCTATCGTATCCTGATATGTCCAATCCTAACATTACCAACATAACATACTCAACCTATCGCAACCCGACAGCTATTGCTGACCTTCCCAGAGTCGTGCCGGACTTGCTAGAGGACAGTATGGCGCAGAAGTCCACAGGATCACAGTGTATAGCACAAAACTCATATCTATCCAGACCTAAACCATGCTAACAACTTGACAAAACGTAGCCTACCTCATCATAACGTGCCGTGGCCACTATTGCTGGCCTCCACTGGGCGAAGCAGAATGTAGTGGAGATCCAACGTTGGCAGAAATGCACCGAACATCAGTGTTTAACACGAAAGTCGAAGCTACCGTTACCGAAATTAACCCACACTAAACTAACCAAACGCAGCATAAATCAAACCAACGTGCCGAGAACAATATTGCTGGCAACTCCATGGCTGAGGAGTATGCTCCAGATCATACCAGAGTTCAGAAATCCACCGCATTACAGTGTACAGCACAAAAGGCAAACCTAACCTGACTTAACTTTCCCGAACCTATCATATTCGAACGTAGGGTGGCTCAACATATCGTGACGAGAACAATATTGCTGTCCTCATAGAGCCAAGCAGAGCATATTAGAGTACAATGGAACGTAGAAATCCACCGAACAGCAGCGAATAGCACAAAAGTCAAGGTAGCCTACCTTAACCTAACAAAATGTAACATAACCAAACGCAACATAACTCAACCTAACATGACGAAACCACTAGTGCAGGCCTCCACAGAGACAACCAGAATGCACTAGAACACAGTAGACCGCAGAAATCCACCGCATTGCTGTGAATCGCACAAAAGCCGAAGATATCCTAACCTAACATGACCTAATCTAACCTAACCAGGCGCAGCATGGCCAGGCATGACGTGCCGCGCCCAGTGCTCCTGGCCTGACCTGAGCCATGCAGAATACAGTAGAGCAGTTTGGTCCGCAGGAATCAACCGAATAACTGTGCACAGCACGAGAGTCAAATCCACCCTAACCAAACTTAACGTATCCAACCTAACCAAACGTAACCTAACTCAACATAGCGTGCAGCGGCCGCTACTTCTCGCCTCCACAAAGCTGTGCAGGGTACTGTTTAGTAACGTAGGGCGCAGGAATCAACATAACCAAACGTAACCTAACTCAACATAGCGTGCAGCGGCCGCTACTTCTCGCCTCCACAAAGCTGAGCAGGGTACTGTTTAGTAACGTAGGGCGCAGGAATCAACCAACTAGCAGTGTTTGGCACAAAAGTCAAAGTAATCCTGACCATACCTTCCTTACCTCTCCAATCGAAACGAAGCCTAACTCAAACTAACGTGGCGAGACCACTATCACTGGCCACACCCTAGCCAAGCAGAGCATACTACAGCAAGGTGGAGCGCAGATAATCAACCGAATAGCAGTGTATTGCACAAGAGTCGGGGTAGCCTATCATAACCTAGCCAAACGTAACACACACAAACGGAACCTAACACAGCCTAAAACGGCGGGGCCGCTGTTGCTGGTCTCCGCAGGGACTAGGGGAATGTACTAGAGCACAGTACGGCGCAGAAACCAACCGCACTGCAGAGAAAGGCACAAAATTTGAAGATACCCTATTCTAACCTGACATGACCTAATTTAGCCGAACGTAGCATAGCTCAACTTATCGTGCAGCGACCACGTCTCCCGACTTCCACCGAGCCAATCAGGGTGTAGCAGAGCACAGTAGAACACTGTAGTCCACCGAGTAATGGTGCATTGTACGAAAGTCAATGCTGTCCTAACCAAACTTAACCCAACGTAATCCAAACAAACGTAACCTAGCCCAACCTGACGTGTAACGACCACTATTGCTCGCCTCTTCAGGGTCGAGCAGAATATAGTAGAGCAATACAGAGCACAGAAATCCACAGAATGGCAGTGTACAGCACAAAAGTCATAAAAATCCTAAGCAAGCATTCCAAACCTACCCGAACGAAACGTAACATAACACAGCCTATCGTGACGATACCACAATAACTAGCCACAACAGAGCCATGCAGACAAATTAGAGCGCAGTTGAGCGGAGAAGCCCACCGAACGGCGGTGAATGGCACAAAAGTCTAAGCTCTTCCTTCCTAACATATCCGAAGTTGCCACATGCAAATGGTAGTATCAATAAACCTAACGTGCCGCGACCACTATTACTGGCAACCACAGAGCCAGGCAGAGCAGACTATAGCACACTAGAGCGCGGAAAACCGCCGAACAGCGGTGTAAAGCATGAAAGTCAAAGGTAACCAGTCCCATCTTGAAACAATCTAATCTAACCAAACGTAAAATAACCCAGCCAAACTGGCCGAGACCACAGCTGCTGGCCTCGACAGGGACAAGCAGAAAATACTGGAACGCAGTAGAGTGCAGACATCAGCGCATAGCAGTGCATACCACGAAAGTCTAAACTATAATATCCTTACTGGCACCAAACGTAGCATAAAAAACGCAGCCTATCTAAAGCTAACCAGCTGAGACCACTACTGCTGCCACCCCCCCCCCCCAACATCAAGCAGTATTTGCCACTGCAGAGCAGAGCGCAGAAATCCAGCGCATTGCAATGTATCGCGCAAAAGCCGTAGACATCCTAATCTAACATATTCAGACGTAACCCATCCCAACCTAACATGCCGAGACCACTATTGCTGGCCTCGCCAGAGCCAAGCAGAAAGTACTAGAGCACAATAGAACACAGAAATACACTGAATAACAGTGTATAGCACAAAAATCAATGCTATCCCTACCAAACTTAACCTAACCGATCATATCAAAACGTAACCTAGCTGAAGCTATCGTGGCGCGACCGCTATTGCCCGCCTCTACAGAGTCGAGCAGAGAATAGTTGAGCAATATAGGGCGCAGAAATCCACCGAATAGCAATGCGTGTTACAAACGTAGAGGATATCCTAACCAAACCTGACCTAACCTAACCTAACCGACCGTAGCATAACTGAACGTTACGTGACGCGGCCACTGCTGCTGGTAACCCCAGAGCCAAGCAGAATACCGTGGATCACATCTGATCACAGAAATTCTCCGATAAAGTTTGTACAGCACGAGATTCAATGCCACAGTAACCAAATTTATCCCAACCTAACCTGACCATACATAACGCAATTGAAGATAACGCGCTCCGACCACCATTGCTCGCCACCACAGGGTCGAGAAGAGTATGGAAGAGTAGTGTATATCGCCGGAATCAACCGAACATCTGTGTAAAGCGAAAAAGCCAAAGTAATCCAAATCAGGCCTTCCTAACCGTCACGAAAGGAACGTAACAAAATTTAACCTAACGCGCCGAAACGACCATTACTGGCCACCCCAGAGCCAAGCAGAACATATTGGGAGGCAGTATGGCGCATAAATCCCCCGAATGGCTGTGAATGGCACGAAAGTGTAAGATATTCTGTCATAACATAACCAAACTTGTCATATGCAAACGTAGCCTAACTGTACCTTACGCAACGGGACCACTATTGCTAGCCTCCACAGAGGCAAGCGGGGAATATTAGTCCTAACTGTACCTTACGCAACGGGACCACTATTGCTAGCCTCCACAGAGGCAAGCGGGGAATATCAGAACACAGTAGGGTGCAGAAGTCGGAGGGTAGCAACGTATAGCGCACATGCCTAAACTGTCCTGTTATAACCTCACCAAACGTAACATAACCAAACGTGGCATAGCTGAACCTAACGAGTCGAGACTACTATTGCTGACATCCACAGAGACAAGCAGAATATACTAGAGGGCAGCAGAGCGCAGAAACCCACTGCATTGCATTGTATAGCACAAAAGTCTGGCATATCCTGACATAATCTGACCAAATCTACCCTATCCAAACGTAGTGTAACTTCACATACAGTGGCGAGACCAATATTGATGACATCCGCAGAGCCAGGCAGAGCGCATTAGGGCAAATTGGAGCGCAGAAATCCTTCGAATAGCAGTTAATAGCACCGAAGACAATGTAGCCCCTCCTAACATAGCCAAACGTAGCGTATCCAAACATAGCATAACCTAACCTAACATGACGAGGCCATTATTGCTGACCTCCACAGAGACAAGCAGAATGTAGTACAGCACAGTAGGTCACAGAAATACACCGAACATCATTGTAATGCACGAAAGTCAAAGCTACACCATAACTAAACATAACGTGCAGCGACCACTGCTGCAGGCATCCCAGAGCCACACAGAAAACCCTAGAGTACAGTAGATCACAGAAACCCACCGAATATCAATATATAGCACGAAAGTCAGAACTATGCTAACCAATCTTAGGCCAAACAAACATAACCAAACTTTACCTAATTGAGAATAACGTGCCCCGACCACAGCTGTTGGCCTCCCCAGAGTCGAGAAGAGTATAGCAGAGTAATGTATAGCGCAGAACTTTACAGCATAGCAGTGTAGAGCACAAAAGTCAAACATATTCTGACCTAACTTGGCCTAACCCAACCTACACAAACGTAGTGTAACCATACATAACGTGACTAGCCCATTATTGCTGGCCTACCCAGTGACAAGCAGAGCATAATAGAGAACACTAGAGCGCAGGTATCCAACGAATAGGTGTGTACAGCACAAAGGTCAAGGTAGCCTAACCTAACCTAGCCAAACGTATCGCATACAGACGGAGCCTAACACAACCTAACACATCGAGACCGACATTGCAGGCCTCCACAGAGACAAGCTGAATTTACAGGAACAGAGCGTGGCGCAGAAGTCCACCGCAATGCAGTGAATAGCAGAAAAGCCGTAGTTACACTTGCATAACCTGTCCTAACCTAACCTAACCGGACGTAGCAAATCACAACATATCGTGCAGCGACCACTGTTCCTTGGCTGTCAAGAGACAAGCGGAGAATATTAGTACGCAGTAGAGCGCAGAAGACGAAGGAGAGCAGTGTATAGTACAGATGTCTGCACCACCCCTTTCTAGCCTCAACAAGCGTAGCATAGCCGCACGTGGCATAGCTCAACCTAAAGTGCCGAGACAACTATTGCTGGCCTTCCCAGAGCCAAGCTGGAAATATTCGGGCACTGTAGAGCGCAGAAATGGACCTAATAGCAGGCTATAGCGCTTAAGTCAAAGCTATCCTCTCCTAACCTAATCAACCGTAACATAACCGAACGTAACCTAACCAAACCTAACGTGCCGAGATCACAATTGCGGGCCTTCCCAGAGCCAAGCTGAAAGTACTAGAGCACTGTGGGGCATATAAATCCACCTAATAACAGACTAGAGCACCAAAGTCGAAGCTACCCCTCCTAACAGAGCCAATCGTAACATAGCCGAACGTAACCTATCTCAGCGTAACCAGCCGCGATCACAAATGGTGGCCTCCCCAGAGACAAGCGGAGCACATTAGTGGAGAGTAGAACGCAGAGATCCAGATAATCGCAGTGTATATCAGAAAAGTTAAAGATCCCCAAAAGTAACCCGAACTAACCTATAATAGCCAAACGTAGCCGAACTCAAACTAACGTGCCGGGAACGCTATTGCCGCCGTCCCCAAGCCAAGCTGGACATACTAGAAAGCAGTAGAAACGAGAAATCCACCGAACAGCACTGTTCAGCACAGAAGTAAAAGCTATCCTAACCAAACTTTGCCAAACACAGCCTAACCGAACGTAACATGACTCAACGTAACGTGCTGGCACCACACTTGCTGGCCTTCAGAGAGCGAGGCTGAAAATATTAGAGGAATGTAGCGCGCAAAAATTCACCTTATAGCAGGCTACAGCACTAAAGCCAAAAGTATCCTCTCCCAACCTAGCGAACCGTAACGAAAGCAAACGTAACCTAACTCAGCCTAACGTGCCGCGATCACAAGTGCTGGCCTTCCCAGAGCCAAGCAGAACACATTAGTGGAGAGCCGAATGGAGGAATCCATAGAATCGCGGTGTAAATCTGAAGAGTCAAGGCTACCCAGAACTAACCCAAATCAACGGAACGTAGCCTAACTTAGACAAACTCAACTCACGTGCCGAAACCGCTATTGCTGCCATCTCCCCTGTGCTAGGCAGGACATACTAGATCACAGCAGATCGCAGAAGTCCACCGAATATGTGTGTACAGCGCAAAAATTAAAGCCACCCTATGAAAACATAGTCTAACCCAACATAACCTGACGTAACATGACTCATCATAAGGTGACGATGCCACTATTGCTATTCTTCCCACAGCCAAGCTAAAATATTAGAGTACTGTAGAGCGCAGAAATGGACCTAATAGCTGGCAATAGCGCTTAAGTCAAAGCTACCCTCTCCTAACCTAAACAACCGTAACATAACCGAACGTAACATAACACAATCTAACGTGCAGAGGCCACTATTGCTGGCGTCCCCAGAGCCAGGCAGAACACATTAGTGGCAACTAGAAAAAAGAAATCCACAGAACCGCAGTATATATCAGAAAAGTCAAAGCTTCGCAAGCATAACCCAAACCAATTGAACACAAACAAACATTGCATAACTCAACCTAATGTGCCAAGACCGCTATTGCTGCCCCCACCCCACCCCAGAGCCTAGCAGGGCGCACTAAAGCAGAGTAGAGCGCAGAAATCCATAGAATCGCATTGTAAATCGGAGAAGTCTAAGCTACCCATACATAACCCAAACAACCTGAACATAACCAAGCATAGCATGACTCAACCTGACGTGCCGCGACCACTATCGCTGGCCTCCGAAGAGCCAATCGGAACACTCTAGTGGAGAGTAGAACGCAGAGATCCAGATAAACGCAGTGTATATCAGAAAAGTCAAAGCAACCCAAGCTTAACCCAAACACAATGAACTAAACCAAACGTAGCCTGACACAACCTAACGTGCCGGGACAACAAATGCTGCCCTCCTTAGAGCCAAGTAGGAAATACCAGAGCACAGTAGAGCGCAGGAATCCAGCGATGAGCAGTGTACAGCACAATAGTTGAAGCTAGTCTGACCAGACTTTGCCTGACCCTGCGCAACCGAACGAAGGCTGACCCATCATAACGTGCCGAGGCCACCATTGCTGGCATTGCCAGAGCTCAGCTGAAAATATTAAAGCACTGTAGGGCGTGAAGCCCACCTAATAGCAGAATATAGCGCTAAAGGCATGGCTATCCCCTCCTTACTCAGAGAAACATAACATGACCGAGCGTATCCTAACTTTCCCTGACGTGCCGCGACCACCATTACTGGCCTATCGAGAGTAACCTATTCTAACCAAACGTAGCACAACTAAGCTTAACGTGCCTATGCCAATAATTCTGGCCCACACAGGGACAAGCACAGCATATTAGAGCACAGTAGAGAGCAGGAATCCACCGAATAGCAGTGTATGTCGCAAAAGATAAAGACATACTGACCCAGCTTAGCCTAAACCAACCTGACCGAACGTATCCTGACTGAGCATAATGTGCCGATACCACTATTGCTGGCTTTCCCAGATCCAAGCTGAAAGCATTAGAGCACTGCTGGGCACAGAAATCCACCTAACAGCAGACTCTAGCACATAGGTCAAAGCTATCCAATCCTAGCCAAAGCATTCGTGACATACCCAAGCGCAACCTAGCTCAACCTAACGTGCCGCTGGGACTGTTGCTTTCCTCCGCAGAGACAAGCAGAGCACATTAGTTGGAATTAGAGCGCAGAAGTCCACAGGACCGCATTGTCCATCAGAAAAGTCAATGTTACCCAAGGCTAACGCAAACCAACATTATACGAACAAACGTAGCCTAACTAAGCCTAACGGGCCGAGACCGCCATTGCTGCCCTCCCCAGACAAGAGCAGAACATACTAAAGGACAGTAAAATGCCGAAATAAACCGGAAAGCAGTGTGCAGCACAAAAGTTAAAGCTATAATAACCAAACATAGCATAACCCAAACTAACGGAACGTAACCTTGCACAATATCACGTGCAGATGCCTCCATTTCTAGCTGTCCCAGAACCAGGCTGCATACATTGAAGCACAGTAGGGCACAGAAGTCCACCTAATATCAGAAAATAACGCAAATTTGAAGCCATCCTCTCCCAACAAAACCAATCGTGGCAAAACCGAACGTGACGTAACTCAACCTAACATGCCGCAGCCACTATTGCTGGCCTCGTTAGAGCCAAGCAGAACCCATTAGTTTAGGGTAGAACGCAGAAATCCAAGGAATCGCTGTGTATATCAGAAAAGTCATAGCAAGCCGAACCCAACCCAAACTAACGGAACACAACAAAGCTCAGCCTAGCTCAACCTAGCGCGCCGAGAAACATATTGCTGCCCTCCACGGCGCCAAGCAGGACATACTAGAGCAGAGTATAGCACGGAAGTCCAGCGAACTCCAGTATACTGCACAAAAGTTAGAGCTATCGTGACCAAACATTGCCTTGCCCAACTTAACCGAACGTATCCTGGCTCAACATAACGTGCCGAGACCACTATTGCTGGCCTACCCAGAGCCAGGCTTGAAATATTAAAGCTCTGTAGACGCAGGAATACGCCTGGAAGCAGGCTGAAGCACTAACGACGAACCTATACTCTCCTAACCTAACCAATTGTAACATAACCAAACGTAACCTAACTCAAGCTAACGTGCCGCGAACAATATTACTGGCCTCCCCAGAGTCAAGCAGAACACATTTGTGGAGAGTAGTGAGCAGAAGTTCATAGAATCGCAGTGTACATCAGAAAAGTCAGAGCTACCCAAACCTAACACAAACCAACAGAACATAGCGAAACGTAGCATAACTCAACCCAACGTGCCGAGATTGCTATTGCTGCCCACCACAGAGCCAAGCAGGGCACACTAGAGCACACTAGAGCGCAGAAATCCACTGAACAGCAGTGTATAGCACAAAAGTTAAAACTATTCTGACAAAACATGGCATAACACAACCTAACCGAACGTAGCCCTACTCATTGTAAAGGGCCGAGACCACTATTGCTGGTCTTACCAGAGCCAAGGTTGACATATTAGAGTGCTGTAAGGCCCTGGATTCCACCTAACAGCAGACTATAACACCATACCAGAGCCAAGGTTGACATATTAGAGTGCTGTAAGGCCCTGGATTCCACCTAACAGCAGACTAAAACACCAAAGTTGAAGTTACCCCTCATGGCCTACAGAATCCAAACATAGACCAACGTAACCTAACTCAAGCTAACGTGCCACGTCCACTATTGCTGGCATCCCCTGAGACAAGCAGATGCTGGTAGAGCAACGCAGAGCGCAGGTATCGAGCGAATAGCAGTGTAAAGCACAAAGGTAAAAGCCACCCTATCCAAACCTGTCTTAACCTAGCCAAGACATTCGTAACATAACAACCCTGCGAGCCTAGACCGACATTACTGCCCCCCACAAGCAAAGCAGAGCATGCTAGGCCACAGTAGGGCGCAGAAGTTCAACGTGTATCAATGTATAGCACAAAAGTCGAAGCCATCCAAACTTAACCCAAACGAACATAACCAAACGAAGCGTAGCACAGCTGAAGCTAACGTCGCGATACCACTGCCACTGGCCTCCCCAGAGTCAAGCAGAGTTCAGTAGAGCAATGTAGGGCGTTGAAATCCGCGGAATAGCGGTGTACAGCACGAAAGTCAAAGCTATCCTGTCCGGACCTAACCAAACTTTGCATAACCACACGCTACATAACTCTGCCTAACGTGCCGAGACCACTACTCCTGGCCTCCCTATAGCCGAGTAGAATATACTACAGCACTATTGAGCGCGGAAATCCTACGAATTGCGGAGTATAGGATAAAGGTTACAGACAACCTAACAAAACTTTACCTAACGTAACGTAACCAAGCGTAACCTAACGTATCCGAATGTGCCACGACCACTATCTCTGGCCTTCCCATGGGCAAGCAGAGGATGTCAGACTAATGCAGATCGCAGATATCGGCCGAATAACAGAGTACAGCACAAAGGTCAAAGCTATGCTAACCAAACCTAACCAAGCCGAATGTAACATATGTCAATCTCTCTAGCCGGGATTAGAGTTGCTGGCCTCCGTACAGCCAAGCAGAGAGCATCAGAATACAGTAGGTCGCAGACATGCGCCGTATAGATGTGTACAGCACAAATGTCAAAGCTAACCTGTCCCAACCAAGCCAAACGAAACGTAACCGAACGTAGCGTATCACTTCCTAACGTTCCGACGCCACTATCGCTGCCCTCCTCACAGCAAAGCGGAACATAATAGAGGAGACCAGAGCACAGGAATCCATAGAATCGCAGTGCATAGCACAAGAGTTAATGTTAACCTATCCTAACATAGTCAAACGTTACATAGCCGAACGTGGCCTAGCTCAACCTTACGTGCCGAGTCAAATATTGCTTGCCTCTCCAGAGCCAAGCAGAACATACTAGAGCAAGGTAGAACGCAGCAATCCACAGCAATGCAGTTTATAGTGCAATAGCCAAAAGTATCCTATCCTAACCTAACCAAACATCGCAAAACTGAACGTATCATAATTCATCCAATTGTGCCAAGACAACTATTGCTGACCTCCCCAGAGGAAAGCAGGACATATTAGAGGAGAGTAGATAGCCGAATTTCGTAGGATGGCAGTGTGTAACACAAAACTCAACGATATCCTAGCCTAACCCAAAGGAACCACACCTAGCCCAGAGTAACCGAACACAACATAACACGCCGCGGTCACTATTTGTGGCCTCCCCAGAGCAAAGTAGAGAATATTAGGTCACAGTAGAGCGCAGAGGTCCAGCCAATAGCAATGTATATCACAACTGTCAGAGCCATCCAGGCCAAACCAGACGTAACCTAACCTAGCCAAAGGTAGAATAACTAAACCTAGCAGGCCGAGACGTCTATTTCTGGCATCCCCAGAGCCATGCAGAACATATCAGAGCGCAGTAGATCCCAGAAATCAACCGTATAGCAGTGTATAGCACAAAAGTCAAAGCTATCCTATTCTAACATACCCAAACGTGACGTAAGCAATCGTAGCCTAACTATCACTAACGTGCGGAGACCTCAATTGCTGCCCTGCTCAGAGCCATGTAGCACATGTGAGAGCACAGCAGAGCGTAGAAGGCCACCGAAAGCTGTCTATACCACGAAAGTCAAGGCAAGCCATACCTAATGCAAACTAACCTAGCCCCACCGAACGCAAGCGAACTCAGACTAACGTGCCTACACCAAGACTGCTGGCCTATCCAGAGGCAAACTGAATATGCTAGAGCACAGTAGAGCGTTGAAGTCCACCGAAAAGCAGCGTATACCGCGAAAGTCAGATCTATCCAAACATAACCCAAACGAACATAAAGTAACCAAGCGTAACGTAACTCAACCCAACGGGCCGAGACAAATATTACTGGCCTCCACGGCGTCAAGGAGAATAAACTGGAGCACAGTAGACCGCAGACAGCCCCCAAATAGCAGTGCATAGCACAAACGTCAAAGATATCTTATTCTAACCTGACCTAACCTAACCTAGACAAGCGTAGAATAACTAGCCTTAACGAGCCGGAACCTCTATTGATTTCATCCCCAGATACAAGCAGGTGCCAGTAGAGCAATGCACAGCGCAGACATCGACCGGATAGCCGTGTATAACACATATGTCAAAGCTATCATATCGTAACTAACCAAACGTCACATAACCAAAGGCACCCTAACTCAGCCTAACGTGCCGAGACCAATACTGCTGGCCTCCCCAGAGCCAAGCAGAATATACTAGAGCACAGTAGAGCGCTGAAGTCCACCGAATCGCGGTGTGTAGCATAAAAGTCAAAGCTGTCGCAACCTCACCTTTCCAAACGTAACGTGGCCGAACGTAATCTACCTCAATCTAGCGTTCCGAGAACACTGTTGCCGGCCCCACCAGAACCAAGCAAAACATACTAGAGCACAGTAGAGCGCGGAAACTCAACGCATGGCAGTGTATAGCAAAAAAGTCAAAGCTATGCATACCTAACACAAACAAACGTAACCAAACCAAACGTCACCTAACTCAAACTAACCTGCCCAGACAACTATTACGGGCCTCCGCAGAGTCTAGCAGAGTACAGTAGAGCAATATATGGCATGGAAACCCTCCGAAAAGCGGTGTAAAGTACAAAAGTCAAAGATATCCTATCCCAACCTAACCAACCGTAACATAAGCATACTTAACGCAACAGAACCTGATGTGCCACGAAAGCCATTGCTGACGTCACGAGAGCTAAACATATTATTGCAGAGCAGTGAAGGACGCTGGAGTCGACCGAAGAGCAGTGTACACCACAATAGGCAGAGATATCCCAACCAAACCTTACCAAACCTAGCCTACACTATCTGAACATAATCCAACCTAACCTGCCGAGACCACTACACCTGGCGTCCCCAGACACAGGCAGTGTGCGGCAGCGCAGGGTAGGGCGCAGATGTCCATAGAATGGCAGTGTGTAGGACAAAAGTCAAAGCAGTCCTAATCTATCACAACGTAACCTAACCTAGCCGAACGTGTTCTAACTGAGCCTATCGTGACGCAACCACTATTGCTGGCCTCCCGATGGTCGAGCGGAGTATATTAGAGCAGTGTAGAGCGCAGATATCGTCCGAATAGCAGTTTATAGCACAAAAGTCTAAGCTATCATATCCTAACATGACCATGCCTAACGCCACCAAACGTCCTCACGTGCCGAGAACATTATTGCTTGCCCCTGCAGGGCGAAGCAGAGTATACTACAGCAAACTAGGTCGCAGTGATACGCAGCATTGCAGTTTATAGCACAAAAGTCGATGATATCCAATCTTAACCCGAGCTAACATAGCAAAATCCGACATAGACAAGCTCAACGCGACGTGTTGAGAACACAGTTGCTGGCCTCCCGAGAGTCGAGCTGAGTATAGCAGAGCAACCTAGAGCGCAGAAATTCACCGAATGGCAGTGTATAGCACAAAAGTCATAGCCATCCAAACCAGACATAGCCTAATCAAGACGAACCAAGCGTAACTTATCTCATCCAAACATGCCACGTCCACTATTTCGGGCCTGCACGGAGACGAAAGGAACATATTACAGCACAGCAGTTCTCGGAAATCCACAGACTAGCTGTGTATAGCACAAATGTTAAACCTGCTATTTCCTAGCCTAACCAACCGTAACATAACAGAACATAGCATAGCTCAAAGTACCGTACCTATACCGCTATTGCTGCCCTCCACAGATCCAAGCAGGGCATATTAGAGCACAGCAGAGCGCAGAAATTCACGGAACAGCAGCGTATAGGACAATTGAAAGAGCTAACATATCCTAACCTAAATAAACGTTACCTAACCGAACATAGCATAGCTCAACGTTAATTGCCGCGACCACTATTCCTGGTGACCCCGAAGACAGGCAGAGTGTAATAGCGCAATATAAAGTTCAGAGGTCAATAGAATATCACTGTCTATCTCAAAAGTCTATGCTGCCCCAAACTAATCCAACAAAACCAATCTAAGCCAGGCGTTATCTACCTCAAACCAACGTTCCGCGGACACCATGCCTAGCATCTCCAGAACCATGCAGGGCATATCAGACGAGAGTAGGGCGCAGAAGTCCATAGAGTCGCAGTGTATAGTGGAAAAGTCAAAGCAGTCCAAGCCTAACCCATGATAACATAAACTAGACAAACGTAATCTAGCTCAGCCTAACACATCGCCGCCACACTTTCTCGCATCGGCAGAGCAAAGCAGAGCATATTAGAGCACAGTAGCGCGGATAAATTCCCCGAATACTGGTATATAGCACAAAAGTCAAAGTTGTCACAACCAAACGTAGCCAAACCAAGCCTAACCAAGCGTAGCATAACAAACCCTACCGTGCCACGACCACTGCTCCTGGCCTCCGCAGAGACGGGCCGAACATATTAGAAAAGAGCGGAGCGCAGAAATCAATAGGATGCCAGTGAATAGCAGAACGGTCAAAGCCATCCAAGGCTAACCCGTGCCAACGTAACCTAGCCAAACGTAACGCAACTCAACTGAACGTGTAGCGGCCGCTATTTCTAGCCTCCCCAGAGTAAAGCAGGGCATATTAGAGCGAAGCAGAGAGCAGGTATCCACCGAACAACTGTGCATAGCACGAAAGTCACAGCAATCCTAACCAAACTTAACCTACCTCAACCTAATCAAACGTAACCTAGCACATCATGTCGTGCCATGACCGCCATTGCTGGCCTCCCCAGAGTCGAGTAGAGTATAGAAGAGAAACGAAGGGCGCCGAAATCCTCCGAAGAGCAGTGTATGGTGCAAAAGTCGAAGCTGCTCTCTCCTAGCGTAACCAAACTTGACACAAACATACACAACGTACATCAGCCTAATTTGCCTTGATCACTACAGTTGGCTTCCACATATTCAAGCAGGATATACTAGAGCACAGTAGAACGTAGAAATCCACCGCATTGCAGTTTAAAGCACCAAAGTCAAATAAATCCAAACCAAACTTATTGCAGCCAAACCAAACCAAACGTAGCATAGCTGAAACGAACGTGCCGCGACCATTGCTGCTGGGCGCCCCAGGGCCAAGCAGGATGCAGTGGAGCACAGTGGAGTGCCGAAGCCCACTGAATAGCAGTGTATACCACAAACGTCAAAGATATCCTGACCTAACACAAGCAAACGTGACCAAACCAAAACGTAGCCTAACTCAACATATCGTTACGTGACTACTATCACTGGACACCCCAGGGCTAACCAGAGTGTGGCGGAGCAATACAGAGCGTGGAAATACGCGGAATAGCAGTGTATGGCATAAACTCCAATGCTATACTTTCCAAACCCGTCCGAACGAGATATAACCAAACGCTACCTAACATATCCAAACGTGCCGACACCACTATTGCTGGAAACCCCTCAGTCAAGCAGCATATACTAGGGCACAGTAGATCTCAGGGTGCTGCCTAATAGCAGCGTATAGCGGAAAAGTCAGATATATCACAACCCAACGCGACCTAACCTAACCTCATCAAACGTAGACTAACAACGCATACCGTACCGAGACCACTATTTTTGGCAACCCCAGTGCCGTGCAGAACATATTAGAACACAGTAGAGTGCAGAAATATGCCGAATAGCAGTGTATAGCACAAAAGTCAAAGTCATCATAATCAAACATAACGAAAGCTAGACTAACCGAACATAACATATCTCAACCTAGCGTATCACGATCACTATTGTTAGCGAACCCAGTCGTTCCGCGGACACCATGCCTAGCATCTCCAGAACCATGCAGGGCATATCAGACGAGAGTAGGGCGCAGAAGTCCATAGAGTCGCAGTGTATAGTGGAAAAGTCAAAGCAGTCCAAGCCTAACCCATGATAACATAAACTAGACAAACGTAATCTAGCTCAGCCTAACACATCGCCGCCACACTTTCTCGCATCGGCAGAGCAAAGCAGAGCATATTAGAGCACAGTAGCGCGGATAAATTCCCCGAATACTGGTATATAGCACAAAAGTCAAAGTTGTCACAACCAAACGTAGCCAAACCAAGCCTAACCAAGCGTAGCATAACAAACCCTACCGTGCCACGACCACTGCTCCTGGCCTCCGCAGAGACGGGCCGAACATATTAGAAAAGAGCGGAGCGCAGAAATCAATAGGATGCCAGTGAATAGCAGAACGGTCAAAGCCATCCAAGGCTAACCCGTGCCAACGTAACCTAGCCAAACGTAACGCAACTCAACTGAACGTGTAGCGGCCGCTATTTCTAGCCTCCCCAGAGTAAAGCAGGGCATATTAGAGCGAAGCAGAGAGCAGGTATCCACCGAACAACTGTGCATAGCACGAAAGTCACAGCAATCCTAACCAAACTTAACCTACCTCAACCTAATCAAACGTAACCTAGCACATCATGTCGTGCCATGACCGCCATTGCTGGCCTCCCCAGAGTCGAGTAGAGTATAGAAGAGAAACGAAGGGCGCCGAAATCCTCCGAAGAGCAGTGTATGGTGCAAAAGTCGAAGCTGCTCTCTCCTAGAGCGTACAGTGTACAGCACAAAAGTTAAAGCTATCCTGATGAAACTTTGCCTGACCCAACCTAACCGAACGTAACGTCAGTCAACCCAACGTGCCGAGACCAATATTGAAGGCCTTGACAGAGCCGAGCTGAAAATATTAGAGAACTGTAGGGCGTAGAGGTCCACGTAATAGCAGACCATAGCTCTAAAGTCAAAGTCATCCTCTGCTAACCATACCAACTGTAACACAACGAAACGCAACCCAGCTCAACCTAATGTGCTGCAACCACTACTGCTGACCTCCACATAGTCAAGCGGAACGGGCCAATGGGGAGTAGAATGCAGATATCCATATAATCGCTGTGTATATCGTAAAAGTCAAAGCTACCCGAGCCCAACCCAAGCCAACAGGACATAATCAAACACAGCCTGGCTCAACCTAACATGCGGAGACCGCTATTGTTACCCTGCACAGAGCCAAAGAGGACATACTGGAGCAGTGTAGAGCGCTGAGGTCGACCGAATAGCAGTGTACAGCAAAAAAGTTAAAGCTACCCTTAACAAACGTGTCATAACGAGTCCTAGCAGAAGGTAGCCTAACTCGTAATAACGTGACGAGGCAACCCTTGCTGCTCTTGCCAGAGCCAAGCTGGGAATATTAGAGCACTGTAGGCCGCAGAAATCCACCTTATAGCAAAACACAGTACTAAAGACGAAACTATAGCTTCCTATCCTAAAGAATCGTAACTTAACCAAACGTAACCTGGCACAACCTATCGTGCCGCGACCACTATTGCTGGCCTCCCAGTGCCAAGCCGAACACATTAGTGGAGAGTAGGACGCAGGAATCCATAGAACCGCAGTGCATATCGGAAGGGTCAAAGCTACCCAAGCCTAATTCAGACAAACAGCATATAGCCAGACATAGCCCGATTCAAACTAGCGTGCCGATACCGCTATCGTTGCCCTCCCCAGTGCCAAGTGGGACAAACTCGAGTAGAGTAGAGCGCCGAAATCCACGGAATAGCAGTGTACAGCACAAAAGTTGAAGCTGCACTGACCAAACTTAGCCAGACCCAACCTAACCGAAGGTATCCTGACACAAAATAACGTGAAGAGGCCACCGTTGCTTGTCTAGCCAGGGCCAAGCTGAAAATATTGGATTACTGTAGGGCGCAGAAATCCACCTAATAGCCGAATACAGTACTAAGTCAAAGCCATCCATTCCTAACCTAACCAATCGTGACATAACCAAGCTTAACCCGTCTAAACCTAACGTGCTATGACCACAATTGCTGGCCCCGCAGAGTAAAGCGGATCACGTCAGTGGAGAGTCAATCGCATATATTCATAGAATGTCAGTGCATACCGGAAAAGTCAAAGTTACGCAAACCTACCACAAACCTCCAAAACATAACCAAGCATACCCTAACTCAGCCTCACGAGCCGAGGCCGCAATTGCTGCCCTTCCGTCAGTTAAGCAGGACTTACTAGAGCACAGTAGAGCGCAGAAATTCACAGAGTGGCTGTGTACAGCACAAAAGTAGATTCTATCCTTACCAAACAGGGCCTGACACAGCCTAATCTAACGTAACCTGTCTCATCATAACGAGACGAGACCAATATTGCTGGCCTTGCCAGAGCCAAGCTGAAAATATTAGAGAACTCTATTCCGCAGAAATCCACCTAATAACAAACTATAGCACAAAAGACAGAGGTATCCTCTCCTATCCTAACCAAACGTAACACAACCCAAACTTGCGCACCGACACCGCTATTGTTGCCGTCCACAGAGCCATGGAGGACACACCAGGGCACAGTGGAGAGAAGAATCCCACCAAATAGCAGTGTACATCACAGAAGTTAAATATGACCTGAGAAAACTTAGCCTCGCCCAACCAAACCGAACGTAACCTCACAAAATGTAACGTGCAGAATCTACTATTGCTGGCTATCCCAGAGCCAAGCTGAGGGCATTGGAGCAATCTACGTCGCAGGAATATACATAATTGTAGACTATACCACTATAGTCAAAGCTATCATCTCCTAACGTAACTAACCGTAGCATAACCAAACGTACCCTAACACAACCTATCGTGCCGCGGCCACTATTGCTGGCCATCCCAGAGCCAAGCAGGACACATTAGCGGAAAGTATAACGCAGAAATCCATATAATCGTTGTGTATATCGGAAAAGTCAAAGTTACTCAAGCCTAACCAAAACCAACGTAACATAGCCAAACATACAAACAATTTGCCTACCCCAGAGTTGAGCAGAGTATAGCAGGTCAATGTACCGAATAGCAATGAATAGCACAAATGTCAAGGATATCCTGACTTAACCTTGCATATCCCAACCTGACCAAACGTAGCATAGCCCATTTCAACGTGCCGCGACCGTTATTTATGTCCTTGGTAGAGCCAAGCAGGGCATACTATAGCACATTAGAGCAAGGAAATACACCGAATAGCAGTGTATAGCGCTGAGGTCGAAGTAGCATATCCTAACATAGCCAAACGTAGCATAACCTAATGTAACCTAACTCAAACTAACAGGACGATACCATTATTGCTGGCCTCCAGAGATACAAGCCGAATGTACTAGGGAGCAGTTGTGCGCAGAAATCATCCGAATTGTAGTGAATAGCACAAAAGTCGAAGGTATCCTAAACTAACCTAGCATAACCGGGCGTAGCATCTCTGAACATAACGTGACACGGCCACTGCTCCTGGCCTCCTCATAGCCTAGCACAATATTGTAGACCACCGCGGATCGCAGAAATACAACGAATAACAGTGTATAGCACGAAGGTCAAGAATACTATTACCGAAACTAAACCAAACTAAGCTAACCAAGCGATACCTGTCTCTGCAGATCGTGCCGGAACCAATATTGCTGGCATTAAGTGGTCTAAGCAAAATTTAGTAGAGCAGAGAACAGCGCATGAATACTCTGAGTAGTAGTGTATAGCACGGAAGTCTTAGTTACCTGGCTGAGCTTAACCGAACCTGACCTAACAAAACGTAACCTATCACAACCTTACGTGTCGCGACAACTACTGCTGGCCTCCCCAGGTCCAAACAGAATGTGCTCGAGCACGGTAGAGCGCAGAAACCCGCGGACAGCATTGTACACTGCAAAAGTCTAAGCTATCCTATCCTAACCTCACCAAACGTAACAAGTCCAAGCGTAGCATAGCTCAAGCTACCGTGCCGAGACGACTATTGATAGCCTCCCCAGATCCAAGTACAATATACTAGAGCACAGCAGAGCGCAGAAATCCACCGAATTGCAGTGTACCGCACAATAGTCGAAGATAACCTGACATAGCCTGACCAAACCCGACCAATACCAAAGTACCATTTCGCTACGTACCGTGCCGCGGCCGCTGCTCTTGGTCTCCCCAGAGCAATGCAGAATTTAGTAGAGCACAGCTGACCGCAGGGATACGCCGATAAGTTGTGTAAAGCACTAAAGTCAAAGTGGCCTATCCTAACCTAGCCAAACGTGACAAACCCAAATGTAGCCAAGCTCAACCTAACATGACGTGAACACTATTACTGGCCACGCCAGAGCCTAGCAGAAAATATTGGAGCACTGCCGAGCTAGCTAACCGCGGATAGCAGTGTATAGCACAATAGCCTAAAACATCCTATCCTAACCTCACGAAGCGTAACATATATGAACGTAACATTACTCAGCCTAACATTACGAGGCCACTATTGCTGTCCTCCACAGAGACAAGCATAGAGCGCAATAGTGCGCCGAAATCAACCACATTGCAGTGAATAGCACAAAAGTCGAAGGTACAATAACATAACCTGACCAAGCCTAACCTAAGCGAACGTAACGTAACTCAACAGAGCGTGCCGCGGCCATAGCTGTCAGGCGCACCAGAGACAAGCAGAATACAGTACAGCACAGTAGATCACAATAACCCTCCGTATAATTGTGTATAGCACGAGAGTCGAAACAATACCAACAAAACATATCCAAACATAGCCTAATCAAATGATGCCTAGTTCAACATAACGTGCCGCGAACACTACAGCTGGCCTCCCCAGGGCCAAGCAGAATATAGTCGAGCACAGCAGAGCGCAGAAATCCGCCAAATAGCAGTGTGTGGTAAGAAAGACGAAGATAACCTGACCGAGCTTAACATATCCTAACCAAACCGAACGTAACAAAACTCAACCGAACGCGCCGAGACCACTATTGCCGGCCCCGCCAGGGCCAAGCAGAGGATATTGGAACCCCGTAGAGCGCAGATGTCCTCGTATAGCAGTGTACAGCACAAGGGTCCGAACTCTCCTATCCTAAACTCACTAACCGTCACATAACCAAACGAAGCCTAACCCATCCTAACCAGCCGAGACCGCTATTGCTGGCCTCCGCAGGTCCAAGCAGAATATACTACAGCACAGCGAAGCGCAGAAATCAACCTCATTGCAATGTGTAGCACAAAAGACGCAGATATCCTAACCGAACCGTCCTAACCTAATAAAACGACACGTTACATAACCCAACCTAACGTGCCACGGCCACTATTCCTCGCCTTCCCAGAGTCGAGCAGAGTACAGTATAGCAATGTGGGGCGCACAAATCCATCGAATAGCAGTGTAAATCGCAAAAGTCAAGGCTACCGTTTCCTAACCTACCCAAACGTAGCATAAACATATGCAACATATTTGACCTAACGCGCCGAGACCAACATCGCTGGCCTCCACAGGGGCAAGCAGAACATATTAGTGCACCCTAGAAACAGAAGTTCACCGAAGAGTATTGTATAGCACAAAAGTGTAAGACACCCTAACCTAACTTGTCCCAACTTAACCTACCGAAACGTAGTGTATCTCAATATAGCCTGACGAGATCAATATGGCTGTCCCTCCGAGAGCCAAGCAGAACACGCAAAAGCACAGTAGAAGGCAGAAATCCTCCGAGAAGCAGTGTATAGCACAAGAGTCAAGGCTATCGTTTCCAAACCCGGCCAAACGTAACAAGAACATACACAAATTAACACACGGAGGCCACTATTGCAGGCCTCTGCGGAGCCAAGCAGGGAATATTGGAAGACAGTAGAGAGCAGAAATCAGCGGATAGCAGTGTGAGGCACAAAAGTCCAAACTATACTAGCCAAACCTCACAAAACGTAACACAACCGAAGGCAGCATAGCCCAACTTAACGCGCCTAGACCACAATTGCCAGCATCCCCAGAGCAAAGCAGAATGTACTAGATCACAGTAGAGTGCAGAAATCCACCGCATTGCAGTGAACACCACAAGGGCTGTAGATACCATAAGCTAACCTGACCTAACATAAACTAACCGAACGTAGCATAGATAAATATTACGTACCGCGACCGCTGACCCCGGCTTCACCAGGGCCAAGCAGGACATGTTATAGCGCAGTAGAAAACAGATAACCTCCGAATAGCTGTTTTCAGCACAAAAGTGAAGGCTATCGTATCCTATCCTAGCCAAACGTATAGCAAACATACGTAACCACACACAACCCAATGAGGCAAGACCGATATTTCTGTCCTCCCCAGAGCCAAGCAGAATACACTAGAGCACAGTAGAGCGCAGAAATCCGCCGCATTGCACTGTATAACACAAAAGTCGTAACCATCCTACCCTAACATAACCAATCGTAACATAACCAAACGCAACATAACCCTACATAACGTAGAGCGACCACAACACGCGGCCTCCCCAGAGCCACGCAGAATAAACCAGAGCACTGTGGAGCGCAGAAATCCACCGCATTGCAGTGCAAAGCACAATAGTGAGAGATACCCTCACCTAACCAGACCTAACATAACCTGACTTAACGGTGTGTAACTCAACATAACGTGATGAGACAAATTTTGCTGACCTCCATAGAGCGAAGCAGAACATATTAGAGCACAGTAGGGAGCAGAAATCCACAAACAGCAATGTATAGCACAAAAGTCAAGGCTATCTTATCCTAACCAAATCAAACGTAACGTAGACGAACGTTGCATAGCTCAACCTAATGTGTCGAGACCGCTGCTACCGGCCTCACATGAGCCAAGCAGAATATAGTAGCGCTTAGTAGGTCAGACGAATCCACCGAATTGCAGTGTATACCACGAAAATCAAAGCTATCCTAACCTAACGTGACCAAACCTAACACAAGCTAACGTAACAAAGCTTAACGTAATTTGCCGAGACCACCACTCCTGGCCTCCCCAGAGACAAGCAGAATATACTAGAGGACAGCAGATCGTAGGAACCCACCGCATTGCATTATATAGCACAAAAGTCAGACGTATCCTGGCATAACCTGATCGTACGTAACCGACCCAAACGTAGAGTAACACAACATAACGTGGCGAGACAAATATTGATGGCCTCGCCGGAGCCAGGCAGTGCACATTAGTACACATTAGAGCGCAGAATTTCTGCGTACAGCAGTGAACAGCATAGAAGTCAAAGTAGCCTGTCCTAACGTACTCAAACCTAACAAGCCCAAGCGTAACCTAATTCAACCTAACATGACGAGACCTCTATTTCTGTCCTCCACAGGGAGTGGCAGAGTATAGTAAAGCAATGTTGAGCTCAGAAATCCACCGAATATCAGTGTATGTTACAGAAGTCGAGGATACACCAACATAACCTGGCAAAACGTAACCTAGCCAAACGTAGCATGACAGAAAGTGCATCAGAGACCGCAGCTGCTGGCATCCCCAGAGCCAAGCAGAATATGAAAGAGGAATGTAGAGCGCAGAAGTCCACCGAGTAGCAGTGTATAGCACAAAAGTCATACCTATCATAACCAAGCCTTCCTAACGTACCTTAGCGATACGTAACGTAACTCAATCTATCGTGCCCAGACCACAATTCCTGGCCGTCCCAAAGCTATGCAGATCATATTAGAGCGCAGTAGAGCGGAGAAATCCACAAAATAGCGGCGAATGGCAAAAAAGTCTAAGCTTTTCCATTATAATGTAATCAAAACTGACATGCGCAAACGTAGCCCAACTAGTCCTAACGCGCAGAGACCACTATTGCTGGCCAAGCAGAAAATATTAGAAGGCAGTAGAGCGCAGAAGTAGGAGGATTGCAGTCTGTAGCACTGATGTCTGACCTATTCTATCCTAACCACGCCAAACTAAACAGAACCAGACGTAGCACATCTCAACCTAACTAGCCGAGACTACTATCGCAGGCCTCCCCAGAGCCAAGCAGAATGTTGTAGCGCACAGTAGATCACAGGAATATACCGAAAAATGCAGTACATCACGAAAGTTGTAGCTACACTAACCAAACGTACCCTGACCTAACCTAACCAATCGTAACGTAACTCAGCGTAACGTGCCGCAGCCACTATTGTTCTCCTCCTCAGAGTGGGCAGAGTATAGTAGAGCAATGTAGAGCGCAGGAATCCACCGACCAGCAATGGATGGCACAAAAGCCGTAGATATCATAACATGACCAGACCTAATTTAACATAACTAAACGCAGCATAGCCCATCATCACGTGCCGCGACCACCGCCCCGTCCACCCCGGAGCGTAGCAGAATGTAGTAGAGCACAGTATATGACAGAAATCCACCGAAAAGCAGTGTAAAGCACAGAAGTCTATGCAGTCTATCCTAACCTAGCCAAACGTGACATGTCCAAACGTAGCATAGCTCAACCAAACTCGGCGAGACCACACTTGATCGCATCCACAGAGACAAGAAGAACGCTCCAAAGCACAGTATGGCGCAGGAATCCCCCCTAATGCAGCGAGTATCACAAAACTCGAAGACATCCTAACCTAACCAGACATAATCTAACCTAACCAAATGCAACATAACCCAACATAACGTGCAGCGATCACTGCTCCAGGCCTCCCCCTAGACAAGCAGAATGTTGTAGAGCACAGTAGATCACAGGAGTCCACCGTATATAGGTGTGAAGCACAAAAGTCGTAGCAGCATATCCCAACCTAGCCAAACGTATCTAAATCAAAAGTAGCCCAACAAAACAAATCATGACGCGACAACTATTGCTGACCTCCACAGAGACAAGTAGAGTGTACTAGAGCACAGTAGTACGCCGAAATGCTCCGCAATGCACTGAGTAGCACAAAAGTCGAAGATACCCTAACATAGCGTGACCTAGCCTAACCTAGCAAAACGTAGCACATCCTAACGTAGCCAAACTCAATCTAACATGACGAGACAACTATTTCTGACCTCCACTGAGGCAAGTAGGATGTACCAGAGCTGAGCAGTTCGCGGAAAACCTCCGAAATGCAGTGAATAACACAAAAGACGGAGATATCCTTACATAACCTGACATAACGTAACCTAACCAAACGCTCCGTAACTCTACGTAGCGTGCCTCGACCGCTATTGGTGGCCTTCGTAGAGCCAATCAGTGCATACTAGAGCACATTAGAGCGCAGACATCTACCGGACGGCAGTGTGTAGCACAAAAGTCAAAGTAGCATATCCTAACCTGGCCAAACGTAACACACACAAACGGAGCCAAACCCAAACCAACACGACGGGTCCGCTACTGCTGGTCTCCACAGAGCCAAGCAGAACATATTAGAACGCAGTAGGGCGCAGAAACCCACCGACTAGCAGCGTACGCCACAAAAGTCTCAGCTATTCTATCCTAGCCTTACCAAACTTAGCGTAAGCAAACGTGCCTAAACACCGCCTAACGTGCCGAGGCCACTATGCTGACATACCAACTGCCAAGCAGGACATACTGGAGCACAGCAGAGCGCGGAGGTACGCGGATAGATGTGTATTGCACAAAAGTCATAGCTATCCGCACCTGTCCCATGTTAACGAAACGTAACCGAACGTAGCATAACACAACGTAACGTGCCGCGCCCACTATTGCTGGCCACCGCATATCCTAGCAGATCATGTGAGAGCACATTAGACAGCAGGATTCCACCGAATGGCGGCGTATAGGACAAAGGTCAAACAAATCCTGACCTAACATGTCCCAACCTATCCTGTCCAAACGCAGTGTTACGCAACTAAACGTGACGAGACCAATATTGCTGGCATATCCAGCGACAAGCATATCATATCAGAGCACATTAGAGCGCGGAAATCCACCGAATAGCGGTGTACAGCACAAAACAGAAAGTAGCCTATCCTAACATAGCCAAACGTAACATATCCAAACGAAGCCTGACTCAACCTGCCACGACCAGAACAATGTTGCTGACATCCGCAGGGACAAGCAGAGTGTGCTGCAGCACAGTAGTATGCATATATCCACAGCCTTGCTGTGAACAGCACAAAAGTCGAAAATATACTAGCATAACCTGACCTAACCTAACATAACCTAACTTGGCCTGACCCAATATAACGTGCCGCGACCGCTGCTTCCGGCTTCCCCATGGCCTAGCAGAATGTAGCAGAGCACAGTAGACCACAGAAGACCGTAGAATAAGAGTGCATAGCACGAAAGTCAAAGCTACCCTACCCAACGGTAGCCTAACGTCACCTAATCAATCGTAGCATACCTCAACGTAACGTGCCGCGACCACTGTAGCTGGCGCCCTCATGGCCAAGCAGAATATAGTAGAGCAGAGTATATCACAGAAATACACCGGATAACAGTGCATAGCACGAAAGTCAAAGCTATCCTGACCAAACTTGACCTATCCTAACCAAACCGAACATAACCTAATTGAAAATAACGTGCCCAGAGAGCTATTGCTCGCCATCCCAGAGTGGATCTGTATGTATGTTAGAATGTTATGTAGTATGTTAGAATAATGTACAGCGCAGAAATCCGACGAATAGCAGTGTAAAGCACAGATGTTTAAACTACCCTATGCTAAACTCACCAGACGTGACATGGCCAAACGTGGCATAGCTCAACCTAACGTGCCTAGGCAATTATGGCCGGCCTCCCAAAGCCAAGCAGAGCATATTGGGGCGCATTAGAGCGCAGAAGTCCACCTCACTGCAGTGCATAGCACAGAAGTCAAATATACCCAACTCGACCTATCCTAACCTATCCAAGCTTAGTGTAACCAAACATAACGTAATGATACCGATATCGCTGACCTACCCAGTGACTGGCACAGCATATTAGAGCACACTATAGCGCAGAATGCCACCGAATAGCAGTGAAGAGCTCAAGACAGAAAGTAGCCTCTCCAAACCAGGCGAACGTAACATAACTCAACCTAACCTGACGACACCACTACTGCTGGCCTCCTCAGTGCCATGCAGAATGTAGCAGAGCACAGTAGATCACAGAACCTCATCGAAAAACAGTGTATAGCACGAAAGTCAAGTATATAGAGACCGAGCTTGACATAACATAACCTAACGGAACGTAACATGACACAGCCTAAAGTGCCGAGACCGCTATTGCTGGCCTCACCACAGAGCCACGCGGAGCATATAAGAGCGCAGTAGAGATGAGGAATTCAACGAATAGCGGTGAATGCCACAAGAGCCTAAGCAATTCCATCCTAGTATAACCAAAATTGTCATATGCATACGTAGCATAACTAAACCTAAAGCGCCGGGACCACTACTGCAGGCCACCGCAGATCCAAGAAGAATAAGATAGAACGCAGTAGAGCGCAGAAATCGGAGTATAGCGGTTTTACAGCACGGATGCCCGGACTATCATATGCCAACCTCACCATACGAAACATAACCGAACGTGGCATAGCTCAACCTTACGCGCCGTGACCACTATTGCTGGCCTCCCCAGAGCCAAGCACAATATACTAGAGCATACCAGAGCGCAGAAATCAACCGCATTGCGTTGTGCAGCGCGACTGACAAGCACATCCAGACATAACCTGACCCTACCTTACCTACCAGAACGTAGTGTATATAAACATAAGATGACGGGAACAACATTGCCGGCCCCGCCAGAGCCTGGCAGAGCACATCAGGTCACATTACAGCGCAGGAGCCCGACGAGTAGCGTTGTAATGCACAGAAGCCGAAGTAGCCTATACTAACCTAGCCAAACGCAACGTATACAAACGTAACGTATCTCATTGTAACTTGACAAGACCACTTTCACTGGCCACCACAGATCGAAGCAGAGCATATTACAGCACCCTAGAGCGCCGGAATCCACCGAATAACGGCGTACAGCACAGAAGTCAAGGCTACACCCTCCTAATATATGTAATCCTAACATAACCAAACGTAACATATCTAAACCTTACGTACCGCGACCACTGTCGCCACCCCCCCCCCCGAGCCCTGCAGAGCATATTAGAGGAGAGTAGAGCACAGAAATCTATGGATTCGGGTTCTATAGCACAAAAGTCTTAGCTACCCGAACCGGACCCATGTCAACGTAACATAACACAACGTAGTCTAACGCAACGTAACGTGCCACGACCACTATTTCTGGCCTCCCCAAGGCCAAGCAGAATGCAGTGGAGGACAGTCGACTGCAGAAATCCAACGGACGACAGTGTATAGCACGAGAGTCAAGGCTATCCTTACCGAAGCTAGCCGTTGCAGACGTAACGAAACTTAACCTGCTTGAGCCTAACGTGCCGAGATCAATATTGGCGGCATACTCCGGACCAAACAGAATATAGTACAGCAGAGTAGGGCGCAGAAATCCTCTGAATAGGAATGTATAGCACTAAAGCCGAAGATAGCCCCACCGCGCTTAATCCAACTTAACACAACAAACATAACGTAACTCAACATAACGTGGCGAGATCAGAAATGCAGCCCCCCCCCCCACTAGGGTCCAAGCGGAATATATTGGGGCACAGTAGGGTAGAGAAGACCGCCGAATAGCAGTGCATAGCACAAAAGTCAAAGTAGCATATCCCAACCTAGCCTAACGTAGCGTATCTAAATGTAACCTAACTCAACCTAACAGGACTACTATTTCTGACCTCCACAGGGACAAGCAGAATGTACTAGAGCACAGTAGTGCGCATAAATCTAACGCATTGCAGTGTTTACCACAAAAGTCGAAGGTATGCTAACATAACCTGGCCTAATCTAATTCAACCAAAGGTAGCGTAGCTCAAAAAAGCGTGCTGCGACCACTGTTGCCAGAGACCACAGGGACAAGCAGAGCACAAAAGAGCACAGTAGATCACAGGAAACGGCCGGAAAACAGGGTTTAGCACGAAAATCGGAGCCACCCTTACCATATAATAACTAATATAACCTAATCAAACGTAGTCTACCACAGCATAACGTGCCGCGAACACCATTGCTGGCGTGGCCAGGGCCAAGCAGTATATAGTAGAGCAGAGTAGATCACTGAAATTCATGGAATAACGGTGCATACCGCATATGACATGTATTGTGCGCGTTACCGGGGCCCGCCAACTGGCGACCACGCAGTACCTCGAGCTAATGCTTTATAATGGCTTCGCGTAAAAGATGTTATTGCACTTTCTAGCGTCACCGCAGCAGGGGAACGCGTGTGTAGGTGTTGGGCACGTGGCTTGGAAAAACCCTGCCCTCACGGTTTAAGGATCATGGGACAAGTTGGACCTACCCTTGCAGGAAGCAGCACACTTGGCCGTGCCTACGGGATGTCTAGCAGCCCGCAGCCTCGTTACCAGCGGGGGCCACGTGGAGGCGGAGCTGCCATCTTTCGCTCGGTCCCAGCAGGATGGCGTGTACCGATATACCTGCACTGTCACGGTATCCGTCTCTGGATACCGCCTGCAGTGACGGTCACAGGTGTACCGCGAATGACAGAGCTATATTGACCAAGCTTATCCTAGCCTAAGCTAACAAAGCCTAACCTATCTAAGACTAAAGCGCCGCGAACGCTATTTGCCGCCTCTCCAGTGTCGAGCAGAGTATAGTGGCGCAATGTAGAGCGCAGAAATTCTCTAAATAGCAGTGTACAGCACAAACGTCAGTGAAATACTAACCGAACCTTCCCAACTTTACCTAACGAAACGTAACCTTGCTGAACCTAATGCGCCGAGACCCCTATTACTGGACACGCCAGAGCCAAGCAGAACGTACTAGAGCGCAGTAGTGCGCAGAAGTCCACCACATTGCTGTGAATAGCTCAAAGGCCGTAGATATCATAACCGAACCTGACCTTGCCTAACCTAACAAAAAGTAGCATAGCTCAAAGTAACGGACAGAGACCACCGCTCATGGCCTCCCCATAGCCAAGCAGAATGTGGTAGGTCGACCCAGATACCAAAAATAAACCGAATATTATTGCGTAGCACGATAGTCAAAGCTATGCTAACAACACTTAGCCTAACCTCACAACACTCAACCCAATCTAACATAACCAAAGTACCCTAACACAACCTAACGTGCCGCGACCTCTATTGACCGCGTCCCCAGAGTCGAGCGGATTATAGTGGTGCAATGTAGAGCGTAGAAATCCACCGAATATCAGTGTAGGTTTCAAAAGTCGTGGATACGCTAACATAACCTGGCCTAACCTAGCCTAAACATACGTAGCATACGCCACCGTAAAGGCGCGAGCGCTGCTGCAGGCATCCCCAGATCCAGGCGGAATAGAGTAAAGGAATGCAGAGCGCAGAAATCCACCGAAAAGCAGTGTATAACACAAAAGCAGTAGATATCCTAACGTTACTTGGCCTAACATATCCTACCTAGGCGCAGCATAACCAAACATGACGTGCCACAGCCACTGCTCCTGGCATTTCCGGAGCCAAGCCGAACACAGTAGTGCATAGTAGATCACAGAAACCCACGGAACAACAGTGTACAGTACGAAAGTCCATCGTATCCTTACCATACTTAATCTCCCGTAACCTAACAGAACCTACCTTTACTCAGCCTGCCTTGACAGGACCACAATTACTCGCATTCCCAGGTTCGAGCGGAGTATAGTAGGGCAACGTAGAGCGCAGGTATCCACCGAATAGCAGTGTACAGCGCAAAGGACTCAGCTACAATATCCTGACCTAACCAGACGGAACGTAACCGGGTGAAACATAACTAAACCCAACGTGCCGAGTCCACTATAGTTGCCTCCCCAGAGGCAACCGGAAGATATTAGACCGCTGCAGAGCGCAGATATCCACAGATGAGCAAAGCATAACACAAAAGACAAAGCTATCCTGCCCTAACCTAACCAAACGTAACATAACCTTACCTATCGCGCCGAGACTCATAATGCTCGCATCCCCAGGGCCCAGCAGGGCGCATTAGAGCAATGCGGAGCGCTGAAATCCTCCGAATAACAGCGTTTAGCACAAAAGTCAAAGCTATCCTATCCTAACCTCACCAATCGTAACACAAAGGAACGTAACACAATTCAGCCTAACGTGGCGAGAGCACTATCGCTGGCACACGCAGAGCCAAGCAGAATATGCTAGGGTGCAGTAGAGCGCTGAAATCCTCTGCATTGCTGTGTACAGAGCAACAGTCGAAAGTATCCAAGCTATACATTAACTAACCTAGACTAACCAAACTTAGCACAACACAAACCAACGTGCCCAGACCACAGTTGTTGGCCTCCCCAGTGCCAAGCAGAAAAGATTAGAACATAGCACAGCGCAGAAATCCGCCGAATAGCAGTGCACAGAACAGGAGCCAAAACTGTCCCCTCCTAACCTAGCCAAACGTAGCGTAGCCAAACGTAATATAACACAACCTAGAGGGCCGAGTCCACTATTGCTGCTCTCCTCAGAGTCAAGCAGAGCTCATTAGAGCAATGTAGAGCGCAGAAATACACCGAATAGCAGCGCACAGCACTAATATCAAAGCTACCCTACCCTAGGCTAGCCAAATCTAACATAGCAAACGTAATCTAATTCAAGCTAACGTGGCGAGAACACAGTCGCTGGCCTCCGCAGAGCCCATCAGAATATGTTAGAGCGCAGTAGAACGCAGAGGTCCACCGAATAGCAGCGCACAGCACAAATATCAAAGCTACCCTACCCTAGGCTAGCCAAATCTAACATAGCAAACGTAATCTAATTCAAACTAACGTGGCGAGAACACAGTCGCTGGCCTCCGCAGAGCCCATCAGAATATGTTAGAGCGCAGTAGAACGCAGAGGTCCACCGAATAGCAGTGTATAGCGCAATAGTTAATGCCAAACAACCCTAACATAGCAAAGCGCAATATATCACAACTCAACGTGCCGCGACCACCGTTGCTGGCCTCCACAGGGCTAAGCGGAAGATATCAGAGCACAGTGTTACGCGGATATCCGTCAAATAGCAGTGAACACTACGAAAGACGGAGTTACGCTAATGGAACGTAGCAAAGCCCAACCTAACGAAACATAACCTAACTAAACCTAACGCGCCGAGACCACTATTGCTGGCCCCCACGGAGACAAGCAGTTCATTTCAGAGCAGTGGGGATCCCAGAAATCCCCCGAACAGCAGTGTATAGCGCAAATGTCGAAGCTACCATACCCTAACAGAACCAATCGTCACGTAACCAAACGTAATGTAACTAAACCCAACGTGCCGATACCACTATTTCTGGCCTCCACTGAGCCAAGCAGAAAATATTAGAGCACAGCGGATCGCAGAAATACACCGGTTAGCAGTGTATCGCACAAGAGTCAATGCTACCCTGCCATATCATAGCCAAACGTAACGAAACCCAACATAACATAGCACAGCATAACGTGCAGGGACCGCCATTGCCGACAACCAGAGCCAATCAAGGCGCACTAGAGAAACCTGGAGAGCAGAAAACTGCCGCAATGCAGTGAACGGCACAAAAGTCAAAGATATCCAAACCTTACCTGATCCAACGTAAACTAACCAAATGAGTCGAGACCGGTATTTGTGTCCCCCCAGGACCTAGCAGTACTTACCCGAGCATAGCAGAGTGCAGAAACCCATCGAACAGCGGTGTACAGCACAAAAGTCAGAGCTACCCTGTCCTGACCAAACAAATTATAACATAACCAATTGTAGCCTAACTCAGTCTAACGTGCCGCTATCAATATTTCTGGCATCCCCGGAGCCAGGCAGTTCATATTAGAGCAGTGCAGAGCGCAGATGTCCGCCGAATAGCAGTGTATAGCAGAAAAGTCAAACGTACCCTGCCCCAACGTAGCCAAACGTAACGTAACCAAGCTTAACAAAACATAACCTAACTTGCCGCGGCCGATATTGCTGGCATCTCCGGAGCGAATTAGAGCAATGAAGAGCGCAAAAATCCACCGAATAGCAGTGCAGAGCATGAAAGACGAGGCTATCCTATCCTAACGTGAGCAAACCAAACGTAACGGAACGCAACACATATCAACCTAACGTAGCAAGACCATACTTTTTGGCCTCCCCGGAGCCAAGCAGTACATATTAGAGCAATGTAGTGCGCAAAAATCCAGCGAATAGCAGTGTATAGCACAAAAGTCAAAGCTACCCTATCCTAACATAACCATACTTAACATAACGGAACGTATCTATATCCAACCTGACGTGGCGAGAACACTATTTCTGGTTTACCCAGATCCAAGCAGAACATACTAGAGCACAGCAGAGTGCAGGAAGCCATCGGATGGCAGTGTGCAGCACAAAAGTCAAAGGCATCCCGTCCTAACGTAACCAACTCTATGGTAAGCAAACGAAACATAACTCAACCCAACGTCCACAAACTTTATTGCTCCCCCCCCCCGCAGGACCAGGCAGAGTATAGTATAGCGTGGTAGAGATCACAAATCCAGCGAATAGTAGTGTATACTGCAAAAGACAAAGCTACCCTAGCAGAAACTAGCATAACCAAATCTAACGAGACGTAATATGACACAACCTGACTTGCCGAGACCTCCATTGCTGTCCGCCGCAGATTCAAGCAGATCATGTTAGACCAATGTAGAGCGCAGAAATTCACCGATCAACTGTGTATGGCGCGAAAGTCAAATCAACCCTGGCCGAGCAAAGCCTAACGTAAGCAATACCAAGCGTAACATGACTCAGCCTGACGTGACGAGAACACCATGGCTATCCACTCCAAAGCAAAGCATAGAATATTAGAGCAGAGTAGAGCGCAGAAGTACACGGAAGAGCAGAGCATAGCATAAAAGTCATAACTATCTTGTCCTAACCTGTCCAGACGTATCGTAAGCAAGCGGTACATAAATGAACCTTATGTACCGCGACCAATATTGCTGGCCTCCACAGATCCGAGCAGAAAATATTAGAGCACAGCAGCGCACGGAAATCCACCGAATATCATTTTATAGCGCAAGAGTCATAGCTACCCTGCCCTAACATAACCAAACGTAACTCAACCTATTGTGCCGTGACCACAGCTGCTGGCCTACCCTGGGACAAGCAGAATATAGTACAGCACAGTAGAGCGCAGAAAACCGCTGAATAGCAGTCTACAACACAGAGTCAACGTTACCCTGTCCCTACCTAGCCCACTGTAACATAACCAAACGTAACCAAACTCAATGTAATGTGCCGCGACCGATATTGCTGGACTCCACGGAACAATGCATGTCACATTAGAGCAATGTGAAGCGCAGGGATCCACTAAACAGCAGTGTATTGCGCAAAAGTCAAAGCTATCCCCCCTGACCCAACCAATCGTATCATAGCAAACGTAACCTAATTGAACCTAACGTGGCGTGAACATAGTTCCTGACCTCCACAGAGACAAGCAGTGCATATTAGGGCGCAGTGGAACTCAGAGTTCCACCGTATAGCAGCGTATAGCACAGGAGCCAAAGATATCCTATCCCAACCTAGCCATGCGTAACATAACCAAACGTACCCTAACTCAACCTAACGTGACGTGACGTCCATTGCTGCCGTCCACAGTGGCATGCAGAACATGTTAGATGAGAGCGGCGCACAGTAATCCACGGAATAGCAGAGTACAGCACAAAAGTCAGAGATAACGGTCCCTAGACTCCCTAGGGAGCCTGGAAAATCGTAACATATACAAACATAGCATTAACCACTATATCGCGGTGAGAACACCATTGATGGTCTCCCCGGAGCCAAGCAGTTTATATTAGAGCTATGCAGAGCGTAGAACTCCACCGAATAGCAGTGCACATTGCGAAAGCCGAAACTTTCCCCTCCTAAACTAGCCAAGTGCAGTGCACATTGCGAAAGCCAAAACTGTCCCCTCCTAAACTAGCCAAACGCAACGTATCCAAATGTAATGTAACTCAACCAAGCGTGCTGAGTCCACTATTCCTGTCCTCCCCAGAGTCCAGCGGAGCACATTAGTGCAATGTAGAACGCAGAGGTACATCGAATAGCAGTGCACAGCACAAACGTTAAATATATCCTACAGCAGCATAACCAATCGTCTCAGAACCAAACGTAACGTAACACAACCCAACGTGCCACGAGCACAATTGCCGGCCTCCCCAGGGCCAAGCAGGGTAAGGTGGATGTCAATAAGGAGCAGAAATTCACCGAAAAGCAGTGTACACTACGAAGGTCAAAGCTATCCTGACTGAACCCGGCAAAACCTAACCAAGCGAAACGTAACGTAATTCAACCTAACGTGCCGAGTCCACCACTATTGATGTCTTCCGCAAGGAGAACATACTAGAGAACAGTAGAGCGCAGGAAACCACGGAAGAGCAGTGTACAGCACAAAAGTCGAAGATATCCTCTCCTAACCTAACCAAGCGTAACGTAACCAAACGAAACCTAACCCAACCACCGCGACGAGACGCATATTGCTGCAGACTGCAGAGCCAAGTAGAGCACATTAGAGCAGTGCAGAGCGCAGATATCCAACTAGTAGCAATATGTAGTACAATACTCAAAGGTATCCTCTCCTAACCAGACCAAACGTAACATAACAAAGCGTAACGTAACATAACATAACTTGCCGCGACCACTAATCCTGGCGTCCCTAAAAACAAGGAGAGTGCGATAGCGCACAGTGGAGAGCAGAAGTCCATAGAATAGCAGTGTGTATCACAAAGGTCAGTGCCATCCTAATCTATTGGAACGTAATCCAACATAAGCAAACGTATTCAAACTATACCTATCGTGCCGCGACCACAATTGCTGCCCTCCCCAGAGGCAAGTGGAACATATAAGAGAACAGTATTGCGCGGAAATCAACCGAATAACAGTGTACAGCACGAAAGTCAAAGCTATCGTATCCTAACTAAACCATTCGTCACATAACCAAACGTAGCTCATCTCAACATAATATGCCGAGACCACATTTCCTGGCCGCCCCAGGGCCTAGCTGAATATAGCAGAGCTATGTAGAGCGCCGATTTCCTCCGAATAACAGGGCCCAGCACGAAAGTCGAAGCTATCCTTACCGAGCACATCGTAATATGACCCAACCGAATGTAACGTAACTCACCCTATCGTGCCGAGGACGTAATTGCTGGCCTCCCCGGAGCCAGGCGAAACGTATCTGGGCGCTGTAGGGAGCAGGAGTCTACCGAGGAGAAGTATATAGCACAGAAGTCAAGGCTACGCTACACTAACCTAACTAATCGTAACATAGCCAAACGTCACCTATCTCTGCCCGACGCCCCGCGATCACTTTTTACTGGCCTCCCAGAGCGGAGCAGAACATATTAGTGAAGAGTACAGCACAGAAATCTATAGCATCGCAGTGTGTAGCAGAAAATTCAAAGCTACACGTACCTAACCCGAACTAATATAACCTTACCAAATGTAGCCAAACGCAACATAGCGTACCTCTGTCACTATATCCGGCCTCCCTAGGACCAGGCAGAATACAGTACAGCACTGTGGAGCGCGGAAGTCCACCGAATAACAGTGTATAGCACAAAAGTCAATGCTATCCTCTCCTAACCTAACAAAAGGAAAGGTATCCGAACGTAACATAACTCAACCTAACGTGACGTGAAGTCTACTGCTACCCTCCCGACGGTCATGCGGAACAGGTTGCAGGAGAGTAGAGGGCAGAAATCCAAGGAATAACAGCGTATGGCACAAAAGTCAAAACTATCCCCTCCTAACCTGTCCAATTGTAACATAACCAAACGTAACGTAGCTCCATCTAACGTGCCGTGACCACTATATCTGGCATCCACGGAGCCAAGCGTTTCATATTAGAGCAATGTTGAGCGCAGAGATACAGCGAACAGCTGCGCATACCGCAAAAGACAAAGTTGCACCGACTTGGCCTAACCAAACGTATCCCAATTCAAACTGGCGTGGCGAGAACACATTTGCTGGCCTCCACAGGGCAAAGCAGAACATATTAGAGCACAGTAGAGCGCAGAAATCCACCGTATGGCAGTGTATAGCACAAAAGTCGGAGCTACCCTACCGTAGCATAACCAGTATTCATATATCCAAACGTAACGCAGCAAAAACCGACGTACCGAGTACTCCGTTGTTGGCCGCCCAGGGGCCAACCAGAGTACAGTAGAGCAAAGCAATGCCCAGAAAGCCACCGAGTATCAGTGTACAGCACGAAAGCCAAAGCTAACCTTACCGAACCTAACAAAACCTCTCTTAAACAAACGTAACCTAACCGAACCTAACGTGCCGGGAGCTCTATTGCTGGCCTCCCGAGAGCCAAGCTGTGCGTATTAGAGCAATATGGAGCGCAGAAATTTACGCAATAGCAGTATATAGAGCAAAAGTCGAAGCCATCCCCTCCTAACGACACAAAACCTGATATAGCCAAACGTAGCAAAATTCAACTGAACGTGGAGATACCACTGCTGCTGGCATCTCCAGAGCCATGCACAATACACAAGAAAACAGTAGAGAGCAGAAATCCTCGGCATTGCAGTGCATTACACAAGAATATAATGTGCCCATACCTGCCTGACCTAACCTAAACTAGCCAAACGCAGTCTAACTCAACGCGACGCGCAGAGATCATTACTTCTGTCTTCCCCAGGACCAAGCAGAACATACTAGGGCACAGTAGAGCCTAGAAGGCCGTGGAATAGGAGTGTATAGCATAAAAGCCAAAGATAGCCTCTCCTGACCTCGCCACACGTAACGTAACAAAACGTGACATAACTAAACCTAACGTGACGAGACGTCTGTTGCTGCAATCCACAGGGCCATTCAGAGCATATTAAGGGAGAGTATGGCGCAAAAATCCATAGAATTGCAGTGCATAGCACAAAAGTCAAAGGTACCCTATCCTAACATAGCCAAACGTAACATAATCGTACGTAACGGAACTCAAGCTAACGCGTCGCGGGCACAATTGGTGGCTTCCACAGAGCCAAGCAGATCACATGAGAGCAATGTAGAGCGCCGAAATCCACCAAACAGCATCGCATAGCGCCAAGATCAGAGCTATCCTATCCTAACCTAACCAATTGTAAAATAACCGATCATAACCGAACCCAATCTAACGCGCCGCGAAATCTATTGCTGTATGCGCCACCCCACCCCCTTCCAGTGCCAAGCAGAATATATTATAGCACGCTAGGGCACATAAACCCACCGAATGGTAGTGTATACTGCCAAAGACAAAGCTATCCTGGCAGAAACTAATATAACCTAACCTAACGGAACGTAATATGACACAACCTAATTTGCCGAGGCCTCTATTGCTGTCCTCCGCAGAGTCAAGCAGAGCATATTAGAGCAATGTAGAACGCACAAATTCAGCGAAGAGCCGTGTACAACATAAAAGAGAAGGCTATCCTATCCTGCCATTACCAAACGTTACATAGCCACACGTAACCTAATTCAAATTGACGTGGCGAGAAAACAGATGCTGGACTCCATAGAACGAACCAGAACATATTAGAGCGCAGCAGAGCGCAGACATATGCCGCATAGCAGTGTATAGCACAAGGGTCATAGCTATCCTACCCTAATCTTACCCGACGCAACGTATCCAAACCTAACATAACCCAAACTAACGTGCCAAGACCAATATTGCTGGCCCCCCAGAGCCCACCAGAGCGTATTAGAGTAATGCTGTGCGCAGAAGTTCACCGAATATCAGTGCTTAGGAGAATAGTCAAAGCTATCCTATCCTATCGAAACAAAACCTGACATAACCAAACGTAACCTGATCCACACTTACGTCGCTAGGAGGCTGTTGCTGGCATCCCCAGAGCCAAGCAGAAAATACTAGAGGACAGTATAGCGCAGAAATTCGCCGCATTGCAGTATAAAGCACCAAAGTCAAAGCTATCCAAACATAACCCAATTTAACGTAACCTAACCCCTCGTAGCATTACAAAGACTCACATGCCGAGACCACTATTACTCGCATCCCCAGAGGCATGCAGAGCATACAAGAACAAAGCAGAGTGCAGGAATCCACAGAATGTCAGTGCACAGCACAAAAGTCAGAGCTATAACAGCCTAACCAAGCCAAACATAACATAACCAAACTTAGAGTATCTCAACCCGACGTGCTTATACCATAGTTGCTGACACCCACAGTGCCAAGCAGAAAATACTAGAGCACAGTAGAGCGCAGAAATCCACTGAATAGCAATGTATAGCACATAAGTCAAAGCTGCCATATCCAAACCTAACGAATCGCATCATTAACAAACGTAACAGAAGTCAAACCAAGGGGACGCGACTGCTTTTGCTGATCTCCATTCTGGCCAAGCAGAACACATTGGAGGTGGTGGAACGCTGAAATCCATTGAATCGCAGTGTACAGCAGTAAAGTCGAAGCTATCCGACTCAGCCCGGACCAAAGTAACGCTACGAAGCGAAGCTTAACCCAAAGTAACGTGCCGTGACCATTGTTGCTGGCCCGCCAGAGACAATTAGAGGCTAGTGGAGCTATAGAAAGCGCAGATATCGACCGAATAGCAGCATATAGCACAAAGGTCAATGCTACACTGGATAAACTTAATCAACACTAGCCATGCCAAACGTAACCTAACTCAACCTAACGTGCGGAGGGCACCATTGATGGCCACCCCACTACCAAGCAGAACGTATTGGAGCACAGCATTGCGAAGAAATCAGCCGTATGGCAGTGTATAGCACAAAAGTCGAAGCTGTCCTCTCCTGATCTGGCAAAATCTAACATAAACACACGTAATCTGTCTCAAACTAACGTGTCGAGGCCACTATTGCTAGCCTCGCCGGAGCCAAGCAGAACATACTGGAACACAATGGGCGCAGAGATCCGCCGAACAACAATGTATACCACGTAAGTCAGAGCTATCCTAATCGAAACCAACATAACCTAACGTAAATTGTGTCAACCCAACGTGCCGAGACCACTAATGCTGGCATCCGCAGAGCCACGCAGAGCATATTAGAGCAATGTAGAGTGCAGAAAATCGGCGAATAGCGGTTTATGTCACAAAACTCAGATCTGTCTTATCCTAACCTAGCAAAACGTAACATAAGCATACGTATAGTATCAAAACACGACGTGCCACAGCATCTATTGATGGCCTCACGTGGGCTAAGCAGCGTATAGCAGAGCAATGTAGGACGCTGAAATCATCCGAATGGCAGTGTATAGCACAGTAGTGAAAGCTGCCTTAACCAAGCCTAACCATGTATAGCCTAGCCAAACGTAACATAAATCAACCCACCGTGCCAAGAGCATGATTCCTGGCGCCCACAGAGACGAGCAGAGTGTGACAGTTCCCAGATGAGCGCAGAAGCCCATAGAATGGCAGCGTGCGGCACAAAAGTCAACGAAGCCGTAACCAAACGAAACGTAACCTAACATAGCCAAACGCAATGTTACTCAACATAACGAGCCTCTACAACTATTGCTGGCCTCCGTGGAGTATAGCAGAGTATAGTAGAGCAATATAGAGCGCAGAAATTCACCGAGCAGGTGTGTACAGCACAAAAGTCTGGTCTATCCTATTCTAACTAAACCAAACGTAACATAACCAAACGCAACATATCTCAGACTAACGTCACGAGACCAATACCGCTAGCCTCCACAAAGCCAATCAAAATTTACTACAGCACAATAGAGTGCAGAAAGCCACCGAACAGCAGTGTATAGCACAAAAGTCAATGCCATCCTAAGGAAACTTCAACAAACCTTACCGAACCAAATGTAACATAACGAAACCTAACGTGCTGAGACCAATACAGCTGGCATACCCATAGACGTGCAGAGTGTACTAGGGTTCAGTAGAGCACAGAAGCCCACAGAATAGTAGTGTATAGCACAAACGTCAAAGGTATTCCGACCTAACCTGTCCAAACCAAACCTAACCTAACGTAACATAACTAAACATAAAGTTCCGCGACTAACCTTGCTGACCTCCGCAGAGACAAGCAGAGCATGCTAGGGCCATGTAGTGCGCAGAAATCCTCCGAGTAGCGGTGTGTAGCATAAAAGTCAAAGCTATACTCTGCTAACCAATCCAAACGCAACTTAACGAACGTATCCTATCTCAAACTAACGTGGCAAGAACACCATTACTGGCTTCCCCAGAGACAAGCAGAACGTACTAGAGCACAGTAGAGCGTACAATTCCGCCGAATGACAATGTATACCACGAAAGTCGAATATCTCTGTATCTGACCCAAACACACAAAACGTAACCAAACGTAACACAACTAAACCTATCGTGACGAGACCTATATTGCGGCCCTCCTCAGAGCCAAACAGCACATATTAGCGTAGAGTAGAGCGCTGAAATCTCCAGAATCGCAGTGTATGGCACAGAAGTCAAAGCTGCCCTACCCTAACCATACAAAACGTAGCATAACCGAACGTAACGGGACTCTACCTAATTCACCGAGGGCACACTTGCTGGTCTGCACAGAGAGAAGCTGAACCTACGAGAGCAGACTAGAGAGGTGAAATTCATCGCACTGCTGTGTATAGCTCAAAAGTCGGACACATCCTGACGCAACCTGACATAGACCAAACTAACCAAAGGTAGCATAACCAAACATAACGTGCCGAGACCACTATTGCTGGCGTCCCCAGAGCCTAGCATAATGTACTAGAGCACAGTAGAAGGCAAAAATCCACCTCATTGCTGTGTGTAACTCAAAAGTCGAAGATATACCGACCTAACCTTACCAAACGTGACGTAGCCAAGCGTAACATAACTGAAACTAACATGCCGAGACCGCTATTGTTGGCCTCCCCAGAGCAAATCAGGACATAGTAGAGCACAGTAGAAAGCAGAATACCAGCGGATAGCTGTTTACAGAACAAAAGTCAAAGCTATCCTGCCCTCACGTAGCCAATCGTCCATAACCGAACGGAACATAGCGCAACCCGACGTGCCGAGACCACTATTGCTGGCATCCCCAGAGTCAAGCGGAATATGCTGGATATAAGTAGAGTTATGAAATACACAGAATAGCAATGTATAGCACAATAGTCAAAGCTGTCTCCTAAAAACCCAGCCAACCGTAGCGTAACCAAGCGCAACTTAACAAAACCTAACGAGCCGCGACCATGGTGGCTGGAATCCCCAGATCCAAGCAAAGCATATTAGAGTATAGTAGATCTCAGAAATCCATAGAATCGCAGGGTGTCCCGGAAAAGACTATGCCACCCAAGCCTATGCCACCCGAGCCTTACACAAACCAACAGGACACACCAAAACGTAGCATAGCTAAACGGAGCGTGCTGCGGCGACTATTGCTGGACACCCAAGGGTCAAACAGCGTACAGCAGACCAATGCAGGACGCAGAAATCTACCGAATAGCAGTGTATAGCTCAAAAGTCAAAGCGATACCAACAAACATAGCCAAACATCTCCTAACCAAACGTAACGTAACTCAACATAACTCGCCTCGACCACTATTCCTGGCGTCCCCACAAACAAGCAGAGTGTGATAGCGCACAGTAGAGCACAGAAGACCACCGAATAGCAGTTTATAGCACAGATGTCAAAACCGTCCTGACCAAACTTAACTTACCCTAACGAAGCGAAGCGAAACGTATTTCAACCAAACGTGACACGACCACTATTGCTGGCCTATACACGAACCAGCAGGGTCTAGTAGAGTGATGTAGAGCTCAAATATCAACCGAATAGCAGTGTATAGCACAAAAGTCACACATATCTTCTCGCAGCACAGCAAACCGAAACATAACCCAACAC